>NC_091448.1:41478516-41681755 GCF_964237555.1 Oryctolagus cuniculus | reverse complement strand
CTCCTCTAAGATAACAGGTACTATAAAACCCTTGCGATCAAAGCAAGTTTCACACAGGTATGTGCAATCTTACAGCATTTAAATAACATTGGAAGGCACACAACATAATGGTATTTATGCATACATGTGACAAAAATATGCAATTTGAATGGGAACTATAAATTTAGGGTAGAAGTCACCTCTCATGAGGGAACAAAGCGTGTGGACAAGGAGCTTCAGTTGTATCTGTCACATTTTCTTGCTGAAAGACCTGTAGCAAATACAAATGCTATAGCTGGATGGTGGGTTTGTTGGTATGCTACATGTTTTCAAAGGTATTTCATAACTGGGAAAATGACACATATGCTCATGGAGTATATGGTCCAGTGGAAGAAGCCGACAGCCAAGCAGTTTTAGCAATCTTAACCGTGCTAGCAGAGTGGTGTGCAATAGAGGAAACAGAGCACTCCTCTGCCTGGATTGGAGGCAGGAAACTGCAGAAGGATGAACAGATGGCGTGAGACAACAGGTAGTTCATTTCTGAGAAGGGCAAGTTGTAAAAGCCAACGTCTGCACAGCAAACATTAACCCGGTGTCTGGATGGAGGAAGCAAAGTGAAGTGAGTCTGGGAGGCCCCAGCTCTCTGTCGGGAAGTGACCCGCTCACCACCTAGGGTGGAGAGAACTCGGAGGAGGAAAAAGGGCCTCCAGAGGCACAACTTGCCCTCTTTGTAGCAAGTGCTTAGAGATTCAACCTCTGGGTAAAGGATACGGCCTTGCTGGACACACTGTGTTCTTGTAAGAGTAGACGCTGTCTAAGATGAGCGTAGCTGATCCACGTAACTAGGGGTGTCGGATTGGCTTGCGGGTGCCGCTTCTGGTTTTGTGCATATACTCCTGGGGCACCAGAAGATCAGGCTGGGCCTGTGCATTCTTGAGAGCCCCTGGGATATAGCTGAAGCCAAATAATGCCTTTTACCACACTGTGTAGGTTGAAGAGTTGAAAACGAAATCACACTTGCTTCCTTGACCTCACCTAAGCAGCCTCAGTTTCTTAAAGCCTGAAGTACAAAAGCCTGCAGCCACCGTCGGGGCTCCACGGGCTTTCTTGAGGATTTCATCCCATAAATATAGTGAACAGATTAAAAAAAGTATTAGTATTTGTCTCCTCACTCTTCTCATGTCTTCTGGCTTTCACACAGAGATTTAGAAAAATTTTGTCTAAGTTTTGTTAAGAAGAGTTCTTTCTCATGGAGGAACATGAAACAAAGCTTACTCTGGGGTTGGAAATTCCTGAAAAAATTGTTTTCTTAATACATTGGGTGGATATTTTGCAAGTGATAGTCTGCTCTTGTACTTTTTTGAATGTGTTTATACTATTTTTAAAAAGATTTTATTTATTTATTTGAGAGGGAGAGTTACAGACAGTGAGAGGGAGAGACAGAGAGAAAGGTCTTCCGTCCATTGGTTCACACCCTAAATGGCTGCAATGGCCGGAGCTGGGCTGATCTGAAGCCAAGAGCCAGGAGCTTCCTTCCGGACTCCCACGTGGGTGCAGGGGCCCAAGGACTTAGGCCATCTTCCACTGCTTTCCCAGGCCATAGCAGAGAGCTAGATTGGAAGTGGAGCCGCTGGGACTATAACCGGCGCCCCTATGGGATGCCGGCGCCTCAGGTGGAGGATTAACCTACTGCGCCACAGTGCTGGCCCCAAATGTGTTTATTTTCAATGTGAATACCAATCTCCAGAAAGATTTCGTGGCTTTGAAGATGAAATATATGTTGTATGTAGGACTTGAAGAATGTCATGTACCTCATCGAGTTGGTGATGCATCTCATCAACCTAATTATGCTTCTAGATAAAAAATACTACTTCTAGGCCAGTATTGTGGCCACCTGCCTGCAAGTCTCCAGTATTACTGAACTTTGTTTCTAAAGAGAAATAAGGTGAATTCAAAGATGCAGCTATAATTCAGATTTTCATTTGAAAATATTTATGAGATCCTCACACAATTGACAACTAAATTTGAAGTGTTTCCATCTCACCTGAAGAAATTCAGGTGATAGTTAGAAGGGATAAAACACCAGGAGACCAGAGCCTCGGAATGCCGACTTCCTCAGGAAGTGTGGCGGCTCTTTATCCCGGCTGCCTCTGCTTCGCTCCGCCCTCCCTGCCCCTTGGCTTGCAACCTCTCTCACCTGCTGGTCTGACTCAGCCCTGCTGCTCTCTCCTGAGTGTGGCCCTGGTGGGCAACATTTCTGTGCCTTTACCCTCCTGGTGGTGGACTAACCCTGAAGACTCAAGACTCTTGGATTGGTTCTGCCCAACTGAGAAGAAGGTACGTGTAGCTTGTATTCTGGCCTAACTCTGGCAGGATTGAAAGGTTTATATTTAGGATTGGAATTACTGCATCTGGTTTGAAGACCTAATGTTTTTAACCTGATTGCTGTCTTGGAGTAGGGATTTACCCTAGTGATTTGTTTTACAAGATTTATTTATTTATTTGAAAAGCAGAGTTACAGAGAGAGAGAGAGAGAGAGAGAGAAAGAATCTTCCACTCGCTGGTTCACTCCCCAAATGGTTGCAACAGCCCAGGCTGGGCTGATCCGAAGCCAGGAGCCAGGAGCTTCTTCCAGCTCTCCCACGGGCGTGTATGGGTGTAGGGGCCCAAGGACTTGGGCCATCTTCTACTGCTTTCCCAGGCCATAGCAGAGAGCTGGATCGGAAGTGGAGCAGCTGGAACTAGAACCGACACCCACATGGGATTCTGGCGCTTTAGGTGGCGGCGTCACCCGCTATGCCACAGCGCTGGCCCCTAGCCTAGCGATGAAGATACCCCTGTCCTGTGTATCAGAGCACTGGGTTGAATACCTGGCTCCAACTCCTGACTCCAGATTCCTACTAATGCAGCCCCTGGGAGGCACTGTTCCTGCCGCCCCATAAAGGAGACCTGGATTGAGTTCCCTGCTCCGAGCTCCAGCCCGACCCAGCCCTGACCACTCAGGAGCTTTGGGAGATGAGCCAGTGTACAGGAGCTCTCTTTCTGTCTGTCTCTGTTTTTCTAATTTATTTATTTTTAAAGATTTATTTATTTAAAAAGCAGAGTTACAGAGAGAGAGGAGAGACAGAGAGATCTTCCATCTACTGGTTCACTCCCCAAATGGCTGCAATGACCAGGACTGAGCCAGGAGCTTCATCCAGGTCTCCATGTGAGTGACAGGAGCCCAAGCACTTGGAACATATCCCACTGCTTTCTTAGGGACACTAGCAGAGAGCTGGATGGGAAGTGGAGCAGCTGAGAACTTGAACCAGCACCCAAATGGGATGCCAGTGTTGCAGGCGGCAGCTTTACCCACTACATCACAACACAGGGCCTAATAATTTTTTTTAAAGATTTATTTATTTATTTATTTGAAAGTTAAGAGTTACACAGGGAGAGGAGAGGCAGAGAGAGAGAGAGAGAGAGAGAAAGAGAGAGAGAGAGGTCTTTCATCCCATGGTTCACTCCCCAACTGGCTGCAGCAACCGGAGCTGAGCAGATATGAAGGCAGGAGCCAGGATCTTCCAGGTCTCCCACATGGGTGCAGGGACCCAAGCACTTGGGCCATCTTCTGCAGCTTTCCCAGGCCACAGCAGAGAGATGGATCGAAAGTGGAGCAGCTTGGTCTTGAACCGGCACCCATATGGGATGCCGGTGCTTCAGGCCAGGGCTTTTTTTTTTTTTTTTTTTTTTTTTTTTTTTTTTTTTGACAGGCAGAGTGGACAGTGAGAGAGAGAGACAGAGAGAAAGGTCTTCCTTTGCCGTTGGTTCACCCTCCAATGGCCGCCGCGGCCGGCGCGCTGCGCTGATCCGATGGCAGGAGCCAGGAGCCAGGTGCTTTTCCTGGTCTCCCATGGGGTGCAGGGCCCAAGCACCTGGGCCATCCTCCACTGCACTCCCTGGCCACAGCAGAGGGCTGGCCTGGAAGAGGGGCAACCGGGACAGAATCCGGCGCCCCGACCGGGACTAGAACCCGGTGTGCCGGCGCCGCTAGGCGGAGGATTAGCCTAGTGAGCCTCGGCGCCGGCTCAGGCCAGGGCTTTAACCCACTGAGCTACAGCGCCAGCCCCTAATAATTTGAAAAATTAAAATTTCTGTCTTTGTAGAACCATAAGGTATTAGTACTAAGAAATACCTTAAAGATCTAGTCTAGGACCGGCATTGTGGCATAATCCCAGGCTCCTGGCTGTGGCCTGGCTCAGCCCTGGTCTTGTGGCCATTTGAAGTGTGAACTAGAGGATGAAGAGCTCTCTTTTCTGTAACTCTGCCTTTGAAATAAATAAATAAATCTTTCCAGAACCAGAGAGATGAACCGCTTGAAGCAGCTGTAGGATAGGGAAAATGAGAACCTATCACTCAAAGTCAGCAAATACATCTTTGTGGATACGACATCTGAGGCTACTTCAAAATCCTGGCTTTCCTCCCTACCCTTGATTTGTTCACATAAGTGTGTACCACCCCCATGTTGGGGAAAGATTGGTTTATGTGTTTATTTGAACGGTAGAGTAGCAGAGATCTCCCACCTACTGGTTTACTCCCTAAATAGCCACAACACTTGATTTTGGACCAGGCTGAAGCCAGGAACCAGGAACCCTGTTCAGGTCTCGTGAGTGTATAGCAGGAACTCAAGTACTCAAGTCACCACTTGCTGCCTCCCTGGCGCAAGAAGCTGCATTGGAATCGCGGAGTAGCAAGGACTTGAAGCAGGCACTCTAATATGGGATGTGGGCCTCCCAAGAGGCAGCTTAACCCCCAGCACCGCAACACCCACTCCTGTTTATCATCCTTTTGGTTTAGCTTTGGAGTTTTACTGTATACATTCGTTTATGTCTTAACAAGTGTTGTTTAGTTGTGCTTTAGTGTTGTGTTTTTTTTTTTTTTTTTAAGATTTATTTACTTATTTGAAAGGCAGAGTTACGGAGATAGAGAGGGAGAGACAAGGAGAGAGAGATCTTCCACCCACTGGTTCATCCTCCAAATGGCCACAGTGGGAACCAGGAGCCAGGAACTCCATTCAGGCCTCCCATGTGGGTGCAGGGCCCAAGAACTTGGGCCATCTTCTACCACTTTCCAGGTGTATCGGCAGGGAACTGGATCAGAAGTGCAGCAGCCAGGACTTGCACTGGCACTCATTGAATATTAGTGTTGCAGGCAGCAGCTTAGCCTGCTGTACCACAATGCCAGTCCCCTTTCTAAGTGTTATAAAGTCAGCATTGTGCTGGATCATACCAAGATTCATCTGTCTGGTTTTTGTATAGCTGTGGTGCACACACACACTGCTGTAGTATGTGATTCTGTACTGTTTCATTGTCAGAGGCACCAGAATTTGTCCATTGTCTCTTTGATGAACATTTGGGCTTCTGGTCTTGCCTTTGCAATGTGAACATTGCAACATATGTCTCCCGGTGTATAAATGAAAGAATTTCTCTAGGAATTGCTGGGTAATAGGGTATGCAAATGATAAACTTTATAACAGATTGTCAAATTGTTTTCCAAAGTAGTTGAATTAACTGATATGCCACCAGCAATTGATCCATTAATCCATATCCTCTCCAATATTGAGAATTGCATGTTTTTACATTTTTTGTGGATTAAATGTCCATAAAATAACACCTTATGGTCTCTTCTTTTACTTTTTCAACTTAGTTTTTGTGATTTTATTTCTTTTCTCAGATTAATTATTGATTAATTTAATTAATGATTATAAAATTAATACATTCCTGCTCATTTTTATTTCTTTTCTTAAAAAAATATTCATTTATTTAAAAGGCTGTTACAAAGAGAGAAAGGGAGAGTCAGAGAGAGAGACCCTTCCATCTGCTGGTTCACTCTCTAGATGGCCTTACAGGGAAGGGCTAGGCTAGGCTGAAGCCGGGAGCCAGGAGCTTCATCCAGGTCTCCCACATGGGTGCAGGGGCCCAAGGACTTGGACCATCCTCTGATGCTTTTCCCAGGCCATTAACGGTGGAACAGCTGGGACTCCCCATAGAGCTTTCATTCTAGTGTGGGAGACTAAAAATAAAGAAATTAACAAGGTCACTTTTCATTTCCAATGCAAATAAAGTACCCAGAAGACAATAAAACAAGGTGGAGGTGGCACTGCTCCCCGGTGGTCTTCCTGAGGAAATGCATTGTGTGATGAGATGGAGCCAGTGGCAGCAAGTGCGAAGGCTATGAGCTGGGGAACAAATTCTGGTGAAAAAAGAAAGTAGGAGGGGAGGGGCTTCAGTGCAGCAGGCTGAGCTGCCAGCTGGGACGCTTGTATCGCGTGTCAGCGCCAGTTCAAGTCCCAGGTCCTCGGCTTCCTACTAATGCACCTGGGAAGGCAGAGGTGATGGCCCAAGTATATTAGGCCACCAGTGTGGGAGGACTGGGTGAAGTTCTGGGCTCCTGGCTTTGGCCTGGCCCAGCCGCGGCTGTTGTGAACATTTGGGAAGTACATCAGTATATGGAAAATTGCCCTGTCTTTGTCTCTCTTTCTGTCATTCTGCCTTTCAAATAAATAAATCTTTAAAAAAAAATGTGAGTGTTTCGCCTAGTGATTGAACTATTGGTTAGGATACCCAGGTACCTGAGTTCGAGTCCTGGCTGTGTCTTTGAATGCCAGCTCCCTGCCAGTGCAGATGCCAGGGAGCAGCAGGTGGTGATTTGCGTATGTGGGACCCTGTGTACCCCCAGGGGAGGCCTGGGTGTGTTTCCAGCAACCTGGCTGCTGCTGCGAATGAGAAGTGCTCTGCTTCTTGCTCTCTGTGTCTCTGCCTCTCAAAGACAAACCCACACAGAAGGAAGTTACAGCTATGAGTTCCTGTCCAATCCTGAGGCTTGAGAGTAGGGGGATGGGAAATCTGCAATTTCTAGGGTCGAGTGGCTCCCCAGTGGGCAATGCTGAGACTTTTTTTTTTAAATTTATTTATTTATTGTTAAAGATTGATTTATTTATTTGAAAGTCAGAATTACACACAGAGAGAAAGGAGAGGCAGAGAGAGAGAGAGTGAGGGGGCTTCCATCTGCTGGTTCACTCTCCAGTTAGCCGCAACAGCCGCAAGCGCTGGTCTGAAGCCAGGAGCCAGGATCTTCTTCTGGGTCTCCCACGTGGGTGCAGGGGCCAAGCACTTGGGCCATCTTCTGCTGCTTTCCCGTAGCAGAGAGCTGGATCGGAAGAGGAGCAGCCGGGACTTGAACTGGCGACCATATGGTGCAGGTGGCGGCTTTACTTGCTACACCACAATACCAGCCAGGAGAAATATTTTGAGGCCAATTAGGCTTGTGGGAAAAGAGTCCTATGATTGATTAGTGATGTCTGTCTCAGATAAGGCATAGTGCAATATAGTCTCTCCTTCTTTATATATATAACTCTGACTTACAAGTAAAATAAATAAATCTTAAAAAAATTTACATAATTCACTAGCTATTATCTGCTCATATGTGTGTATATTTTGAATAGTGCACATCATTTTGTAATCTCACCTTTTCTATGCTGCTACAAACTCTACACTTACTATTAGGCAATGTAATACTTTGAGTGAATCACCCATTTCTGGATTAGTAGTCATTTAATTTGTTTGCTAGATTTTGCTTTTTTTTAAAAGGTGTATTGTTTTTTATTTGAAAGGCAGAGTTAGAGAGAGGGAGAGACAGAGAGAGGTCTTGCATCCGCTGGTTCACTCCCCAGACGGCTGCAATGGCCAGAGCTGGGCCAGGCCAAAGGTGGGAGCCAGGAGCTTCTTTCTTTCTTTTGGGTCTCCCATGCAGGTGCAGGGGCCCCAGTCATTTGGGCCATCTGGGGAGTGAAGCAGTCGATGGAAGATATTTCTCTCTCTCTCCTTCTCTTTAACTCCCCCCCCCCCCTTCTGACTTTCAAACAAATAAAAATGAATCTTAAAAGAAAAAGACCAACTGGACATTTTGCAGAGGGTAACAAAAGCCTGAGAGAGGTGAGAGGCTTGCTTCTTGTTGCGCAGTTAAGGGGCAGATGAGCAAAGCTTCAACCTGAACTTTCCAATGCCAGTGTGGTTTACCTTCCACCGCCCATATTCTTACACCTGTCATTTATTCCCTTTTTAATATCCAGATCCCAGCCAGCCCATGAAAATTGTGTAAATATCATCTGCTTCACAAAGGCATTTCAAATCCTCTTCGAAGAATTGTATCTTACACATTTTTTAAATTTTAGTTTTCATTTTATTTGGAAGGCAGAAAGAGAGAGAGAGAGAGAGAGAGAGAGAGAGAGAGATTTTTCCATCTGCTAGTTCAGTCCCTAAATGCTTGCAGCAGCCAGGGCTGGACCAGCCAAAGCCAGGAGCCTGGAAGTCAGTGTGAGTCTCTCCTGTGGGTGGCAGGGACCTATGGATTTGAGCCGGCACCTGCTGCCTCGCAGGGTGCGCACCATCAGGCAGCTGCATTGCAGGTGGAGGCACTAGCCCTGACACTGGCTCTCTGATAGGCATTGCAGGTGTCCCAAAAGGTGACTTGAATACTGCACCGAATGCTCTTCCCTTCAAATTTGCCACCTTGAAAAAATACTTTGGTATTTCATCCTTTTGAAAGACAAAGCAAGAGAGAGAGAGAGAGAGAGAGAGAGAGAGAGAGAGATCTTCCATCTATGGGTTCATTCTGCATATGCCTACAACAGCCGAGACTGGCTCAGGTTGAAGCCAGCGGTCTAGAGCTCCATCCAGGTCTCCCATATGGGTGGCAGGGACCCAAGCACTTGAGCCATCATTTGCTGCCTCCCAGAGTGCATTAGCAAAAGCTAGATCAGAAGCAGATGTGCCAGGAATGCAGGCTTCACCCACTGTGGCACGGTGCCCTCCTTTACTTCCTACTTTAATTGTACTTTATGTCCTTTACAGAGGCAGTATGCATAGTGGTTAGAATTTTCTGCCATGAAACTGTCTGGAGTCTTTTTTTTTTTAAGATTTATTTTTTATTTATTTGAAAGGCACAATTACGGAGAGAGTTGGGGAAGGGGGAGAAAGACCTACCATCTGCTGGTTTACTCCCTAAATGGCCAAAATGGCCAGGGCTGGGCCAGGCTGAAGCCAGGAGCTCCGCCTGTCTCCCATGTGAGTGCAGGGGCTCAAGGATTTGGACTATCTTCTGCCACTTTGCCAGGTGCATTAGCAGGGAATTGGGTCGGAGGTGGAGCAGCTGGCACTTGAACTGGTGTCCATAGGGCATGCCAGTGTTGCAGGGGGCAGCTTAACCAGTTGTGCCACAATGCCAGCCCCTAGTTTGGGGTCTTTTTTATTTCTTATTTTTTTAAGATTTATTTATTTGAAAAGCGGGGTCGGGGGTGAGGGGAGAGAGATAACCTTCCATCTGCTGGTTTACTCCCCAAATGACCACAATGGCTGGAGCTGAGCCGATCTGAAGCCAGGAGCCAGGAGCTTCTTCTGGTTTTGCACACGGGTGCAGGGGCCCAAGCACCTGGGCCATCTTCTACTGCTTTCCCAGGCCATGGCAGAGAGCTGGATTGGAAGAGGAGCAGCTGGGACTTGAACCAATGCCCATATGGGATGCTGGTGCTGCAGGTAGAGGACTAATCTGTGCCACAGCGCCAGCCCCAAGTTTGGGGTCTTAATCACATCCCAACTATGTGGACTTGGCAACCTCTTAGCCTGAGTTTTCTTATTCTTAAAATGGGATTAAATGAGGAAGTAAAGATAAAACATCTAGCACAGTACCTGGTACACAGCATGTAATTTCAATTATTTTTGTTATACTACTGGTTTTTTTTTTATTAATAATTTATGACAAACTCCTGAAGAACCAGATTTTGTGCTTGATACAGTGTTTGGCTACATCATATGGACTCAATAAATGTTTAGTGAACAATAAAATTAGCATTTCAGGTGTACTGTCCCAAGTACTTTAAAATTGTGGTTGGTTTGTAACGGGCCCTGAGTAAATGTTTAATATGTCATTGCTGGAGTCCTTCCAGGGAATTCAAACACCCTGCTGGCAGCTCTCCTAACCAGTTAATATCTTACCCAGATTGTTTAAGCACTGGGGTTATTAGGATCCTGGTTGGGCATTTCTGATCCAGACATAACTCTGGTGAAAATTTTTTTCGTGTTGGTGAGAAGAAACATGCAGTGTTCAGTTGATTATTGATGATTTTTTTAAAAAAATCATTTATTTGAAAAGCAGAATAGACAGAGAGGGACAGACAGATATCTCCCATATGCTGGTTCACTCCCCAAATGGTTGCAACAGCCAGGGCTGGGCCAGGCAGAAGGCAGGAGCCAGGAGCTTCATCTGGTCTGCATGTGGGTGGCAGGATCTCAAGTCCTTGACCCATCATCTGCTGCCTCCCAGGCACGTTAGCAGGGAACTGGATCAGACATGGAGTAGCGAGGACCAGAATCAGCACTGTGATATGAGATGCCAGCTCAAAACTGGGGGTGTAACACACTGCACCACAATGCCAGGCTTGAATTTGTGTCTGTAGTCTAGTGACAAAACTCTTAGTTTTATCTTATCCAAGAAATCTGAATCTGAAGTAGATTTCTTTCTTTTTAAAAAATTTTTAATTTTTTTTGTAAGACAGAGATCTTCCATCAGTGCTTTACTCCACAACAGCTGTGGCTGTTTTTTAAACTGAGAGACAGAGAGCGAGCTCCCATCTGCTCTTCAAATGCACACAGTGGCCAGGGCTGGGCTGGGACCCAAGCTGGAGCTGGGCATACAATCCAGGTCTGTCACAAGAGTGGAAGGAGCCTAAGCCCGTAGCAGGAAGCTGGAGTCAGGAGCTGGGGCTGAGTGTGGAATCTAAGTGCCCTGATGTGACGTGTATGCATGGTAACTGACATTTAACCACTAGGCTAACTGCACTATTTTTGCTGTTTTTTGAAAAATAATTTCTACCATGAATACAGCATACATTATTTTAAAGTTTTCATGTCTTAAGGAAACCTACAAGTAGGGGAAAAGTGCATTAACCTTGTCCTTAGGGACAGATTTAAGTTTTTATGTGTTTTTGTTGTATCTGAGAGGTCAAGAGACAGAGAGATAGATGGAAGGAGATCTATCTGCTGTTTCACTCCCCAATGCCCACACTGCCAGGACTGGGTCAGGCAGAAGCCAGGAGCTCAGAACTCCATCTGAGTATCCCGTGTGGGTGACAGGGACCCTGGTTCCTGATCCATCGGCTGCTGCCTTCCAGAGTGCACATTAGCAGAAAGCTGGAGAAGCTGGGATTTGAGTGAGGCATTCTGATGAGTGATGAAGGTGTCCCACATGCTGGCTTAACCACTGTCAAATGCCTACCCCAACACCTCGAATTCATATTCATATATCTTTCTGTTTGAAAATTGGTTCTTCTTGGGGAGTAGGTGCATTTCATTAGTTTTCCATTTTATTTTATTTTATTTTATTTCTGAATTGCTTTTGTACTTTTTCATTTTTAATTTTTTATTTGACAGGTAGAGTTATAGACAGTGAGAGAAAGACAGAGATAAAGGTCTTGCTTCCATTGGTTCACCCCCAAAATGGCTGCTATGGCCGGCGCTGCGCCGATCCAAAGCCAGGAGCCAGGTGCTTCCTCCCGGTCTCCCATGAGGGTGCAGGGCCCAAGCACTTGGGCCATCCTCCACTGCCTTCCTTGGCCACAGCAGAGAGCTGGACTGGAAGAGGAGCAACTGGGACAGAATCCGGTGCCCCAACCGGGACTAGAACTTGGGGTGCCGGAGCCGCAGACAGAGGATTAGCCAAGTGAGTTGTGGCGCTGGCCCCCTGTACTTTTTTTTTTTTTTAAAGATTTATTTATTTATTTGAAATGCAGAGTTAAAGAGAGGCAGAGAGAGAGGTCTCCCATCTGCTGGTTCACTCCCCAGATGGCCGTAACAGCTAGAGCTGTGCTGATCCAAATCCAGGAGCCAGGAGCCTCCCCTAGGTCTCCCACATGGGTGCAGGGGCCCAAGGACTTGGGCCATCTTTCACTGCTTTCCTAAGCCACAGCAAGGAGCTGGATCGGAATTGGAGCAGCCGGGACTTGAATCGGTGCCCATATGGGATGCCAGCACTGCAGAAAGTGGTTTTACCCACTACACCACAGTGCTGGCCCCTATAATAGTTTTTTTTTTTTTTTAAAGATTTATTAATTTGGGGCCGGTGCTATGGTGCAGCAGGTTAAAGCCCTGGCCTGAAGCGCTGGCATCTCATACGGGCGGCAGTTCAAGTCCCTGCTGCTCCTCTTCCAATCTGGC
This sequence comes from Oryctolagus cuniculus, assembly GCF_964237555.1. Taxonomy (NCBI): domain Eukaryota; kingdom Metazoa; phylum Chordata; class Mammalia; order Lagomorpha; family Leporidae; genus Oryctolagus; species Oryctolagus cuniculus. Next base: position 41,669,528 of record NC_091448.1, on the reverse strand, counting down.
TCTCTGCTGTGGCCTGGGAAAGCAGTAGATGACCCAAGTCCTTAGGCCCCTGCACCCATGTGGGAGACCTAGGGGAGGCTCCTGGCTCCTGGATTTGGATCAGCACAGCTCTAGCTGTTACGGCCATCTGGGAAGTGAACCAGCGGGTGGAAGACCTCTCTCTCTGTCTCTACCTCTCTCTGTAACTCTGGATTTCAAATAAATTAAATAATCTTTTTAAAAAAAGATTGATTAATTTATATTTGAGAGTGAGAGAAAGAGAGATCGATCTTCCATCTGCTGCTTCAATCCCCAAGTGGTGGCAACGACCAGGGCTACCCTACTCGACCTGGGAGGTTTGTGGGGAGAGACCCAGCCTGGATCAAGGTGCAGCTATTTTAGACCAGGCCTCCATCTTGTAACTCGGGCCTGACTGGGCCCTGAACCCTAAGCCAAAAGCTCCTAAAAAAGAAAATAAAACTCCCCTTGCGATGAACTCTCCTAGCAACAGCCAGTTAACAGACAGCAGGGAAATACGCAGTTCCAGGTGTCTTTTCAGGCAGTTAAGGTGGTGACATCCCGAAACCCTGCAGTTAGGCACGTACACCCTAGCAGCTCGCACCCTAAACCGTAGCCAGTCATAAAACAACAAGTATAAATTTAAAATATAAGCCTATCAGACGCTGTATAGCCGAACTTGTTTGTTCAACTGTATAAAAACCCTAACAACCTTACAGTAGGGGCTGCCGATCCAGCCCAGCTGTGCCTGGTGCGGACGTCAGACCAAACTCGCGTTTGAAATAAAACTCTTGTGCTTGCATCTGCCTCGGCTCCTGGTGGTCTTTTTTTTTTTTTTTTTTTTTTTTTTGACAGGCAGAGTGGACAGTGAGAGAGAGAGAGAGAGAGAGAGAGAGAGAGAAAGGTCTTCCTTTGCCGTTGGTTCACCCTCCAATGGCCGCCGCGACCGGTGCGCTGTGGCCAGCGCACCGCGCTGATCTGATGACAGGAGCCAGGAACCAGGTGCTTTTCCTGGTCTCCCATGGGGTGCAGGGCCCAAGCACCTGGGCCATCCTCCACTGCACTCCCGGGCCACAGCAGAGAGCTGGACTGGAAGAGGGGCAACCAGGACAGAATCCGGCGCCCCGACTGGGACTAGAACCTGGTGTGCCAGCGCCACAAGGCGGAGGATTAGCTTAGTGAGCCGTGGCACCAGCCATCCTGGTGGTCTTAATTGGTGGGAATCGGACTTTTCTGGAATAACAGTAGTTGCTTCCAGATGTTCCTACAGTGTCTTCCATCGAGAATTAGTTCTTAGGGGCTGGCGTTGTGGCATAGTAGGCTAAGCCTCCTCCTGCAGTGCCAGCATCCCATATGGGCGCCAGTTTATGTCCGGGCTGCTCCTCCTCTGATCCAGCTCTCTACTTATGGCCTAGGAAAGCAGTGGAAGACGGCCCAGGTGCTTGGGCCCCTGCACCTGCATGGGAGACTCAGAGGAAGGTCCTGGCTTCAGATTGGCCCAGTTCTGGTCCTTTCGGCCAATGGGGAGTGAACCAGCAGATGGAAGACCTCTCTCTCTCTCCCTCACTCTCACTCTGTAACTCTACCTCTCAAATAAATAAATAAAATCTTAGAAACATCCAGTCACATCTGATACAGTTATGAGAAAAGGTCTGGGAGGCAACCCTTGGAAGAAGGGCCTCTGGGCAGAGGGGATGGCAGCTGTTGTCTTGCAAGTCTCTGCAGCCACTGCCTGTCCTTTGACATTCATGGATGTTCACGGAAGCTAAGGTTAGCAGTTCACTAAGAATCATTTTAAGAGGGGACCCCCACCCCAGCCCCTGGAGTTGTGGCATAGCTGGTTAAGCCAGTTCATGTCCCAGCAGCTCCACTTCCAATCCAGCTCCCTGCTAACGGCCTGGGAAAGCACCAGAAGATGGCTCAATGCCTAGGTCCCTACCACTGATGTGAGAGACTGGGATGGAGTTCCTGGCTCCTGGCTTCAGCCTGGCCCAGCGCTGGCTGTTGTGGCCATCTAGGGGAGTGACCCAGCAGATGGGAGATTCTCTCTCTCTCTCTCTCTCTCTCTCTCTGCTGTCTTGAGGGCTTTTGTTTTTTCTTGAAGACTGGAGGTCCGGGGCAGGAAGTGCCCACCTGCATGTAACCCCCGAGACTGACTGAAGTTGGCTTGGCCGTCCTGAGAATCCCCTTGCAGACCAGTCAAAGGAAGGCCATGCACTCACCAACCACCTAGGAATCCACCTGAAGTGAACGTGCACCTCTCATCCCATCTTCAGTGCTAAGAACCTTTACCTCTCTCTCTAGCCCTGGGGTGCCCAGGAACGAAGCCACAGCTGCCGCTCCTTGCTCTGTGCACTGCAGTAAGCACCTCCTGTCTCCACTGTGCTGATCTTGGTGACTGGCTTCCTGCACAGCAGGTGAATGGACCCAGTTTTTGGGGCTCTAAGCACCACCTCCAACCAGAGGTTTTGGGGGTGATTCTGTATCCCCAGGCACATTACCAGGAAGCTAGAAGTGCAGAGAAGATGGGACTTGAACCAGGTACTCCGTGATATGGGATGTGGGCATCCCAGGTGGTGGCTTGACCTGCTGCACCACCACGCGCACCCTGAGTGAATTTTTTTTTTTTGAATGAAACTTTAAAAATTTATTTGTAAAGCAGAGAGACAGAGAGAGATCTGCCATATGCTCTCACTCCCCATGTGCATACAACAGCTGGGCCTGGGCCAGGCCAAGGCCAGCAGCTGGGAACCTGATTTGGGTCTCACACATGGGTGGAGGGGCCCAGCTCCTTGGACCATCACCGGCTGCCTCCCAGGGTGCACATAAGCCGGAAGCAGGAGTTGGGCGGGGAACCACAGTTTGAACCCAGGCACTCCGACGTGGGCTGCGAGCATAACATGTAACATCTTAGCTCCTAGGACACATGCTCAGCAAGGGCATCCATAACTGACAGTGGCTCTCCGTTGTCCCGTGGTGCCGGGCCATGGAAGATACAATGGCCGCTGGGACAGTTTGGTACCACAGTCTCGATTCGTGCTGAGGCACCAGCTGCTTTGCCCGCCATTGCTTTATATCCTCAATCAAATGTTTACTGAGACAAGAAGAAAGAAAAAAGCCTTCATATGGTAATAAAAATAGTTTCAGACTCTTCAGAGGATCTTGGGAAATGCACTGTGAAAACTACTGCCCTAAATAGGAGGGCTCTCAGAAAAAGATTGTGGAAAAATGGAATTCAAAGAAGTTCATTTGAGTGTAAGACGTTTATGGAGTCCATGAGTAGTTTTTTTCGTCTTACATGTTTCCCATGACCTTTCTGAAGGCCTCTCGTGGCGATGACATGACAGAGGGCCTCTTCATTCCGGAGGATGACAAGCAGCTGCAGAATATTTAGAATAAATACAAAGCCAAGTGTATCCCTTTACTGTCACCTATGGAAACAAAAAAGCTGCTACATCTAGAATTTTCTTTCTTTCTTTCTTTCTTTCTTTCTTTCTTTCTTTGACAGGTAGAGTGGACAGTAAGAGAGAGAGAGAGAAAGGTCTTCCTTTTCCATTGGTTCACTCCCCAATGGCCACTGCAGCCAGCGCACCATGCTGATCCGAAGCCAGGAGCCAGGTGCTTCTCCTGGTCTCCCATGCGGGTGCAGGGCCCAAGGACTTGGGCCATCCTCCACTGCACTCCTGGGCCATAGCGGAGAGCTGGACAGGAAGAGGAGCAACCGGGACAGAATCTAGTGCCCCAACCGGGACTAGAACCCGTGTGCCAGCGCCACAGGCGGAGGATTAGCCTATTGAGCCGTGGCACCGGCCTAGAATTTTCTTGTTTTTATGGATTTTTCCACTTTAATTTTAATTAATTTTTAACAAATTCAATATGATTTGTAGGTAAAAGCCTGAGAACAAAAGGATAGTCCCTTCCTCTCTCCCACATCTAGAATTTTCAAATAAGCAGTGCTGAAAGGAAATATAAAAATTTGTCAGTTTAGGGCCAGCACTGTGGTGTAGCAGGTAAAGCCGCCTCCTGCAGTGCCGGCATCCCATATGGGCACTGGTTTGAGACCCGGCTGCTCCGCTTCCAATCCAGCTCTCTGCTATGGCCTGGGAAAGCAGTAGAAGATGGCCCAAGTCCTTGGGCCTCTGTGCCTGTGTGGGAGACCTGGAGGAGGCTTCTGGCTCCTGGCTTCGGATTGGCTCAGCTCTAGCCGTTGTGGCCAATTGGGGAGTGAACCAGTGGATGGAAGACGTCTCTCTCTCTGCCTCTCCTTCTCTTTCTGTGTAACTCTCACTTTCAAATAAATAACTAAATCTTAAAAAAAAAAATCTATTAGTTCAATACAATGAAGTAAATGAGAAGAAATCAAAGAAAAAGAAATAACAGATACACTGAAAGTGTTATATAATCTGGGGAAATAAGTCTGTATCTGTCACAATAAATGTGAACTGTTTGATGTAAAAGAATAATTTTTTGGGTCACCATTGTGGCATAGCTGATTAAGGTGCCACCTGCCACATCAGCATCCCATATGGCCACCAGTTTAAGTCCCGGCTGCTCCACTTTTTTTTTTTTTTAATTTGACAGAGACAGAGAGAAAGGTCTTCCTTCCATTTGTTCACCCCCCAAATGGCTGCTACAGCTGGCACGCTGCGCCGATTCGAAACCAGGAGCCAGGTGCTTCCTCCTGGTCTCCCACGCAGGTGCAGGCGCCCAAGCACTTGGGCCATCCTCCACTGCCTTCCCGGGCCACAGCAGAGAGCTAGACTGGAAGAGGAGCAGCCGAGACTAGAACCTGGCACCCATATGGGATGCTGGCACCGCAGGCGGAGGATTAGCCAAGTGAGCCTCGGCCTTTTTTTTTTTTTTTTTTTTTTTAAGATTTTATTTATGTGAGAGGTAGAGCTACAGACAATGAGAGGGAGAAACAGAGAGAAAGGTCTTCCATCCACTGGTTCACTCCTCAAATGGCCACGATGGCCAGAGCTGTGCCGATCCAAAGCAGGAGCCAGGAGCTTTTTTCAGGTCTCCTACGTGGGTGCAGGGGGCCAAGTGCTGGGCCCCTGCTCCACTTCTGATCCAGCTCCCTGCTAATGGCCTGGGCAAGCAGCAGGAGATAGCCCAAGTCCTTGGGCCCTGCACCCATATGGGGGATCCGGAAGAAGCTCCTTGATCCTGGCTTTGTCCTGGTCCATCCCTGGCTGTTGCAGCCATTTGGGAAGTGAACCAGTGAATGAAGGATCTCTCTCTCTCTCTCTCTCTCTCTCTCTCTCTCTCTCTCTAACTCTGCCTGCTAAAGAAGTGAACAAATCTTTAAAAACAAAAGACTAATTTGTCATACTGGATTTTTAAAAATTCATCTGTATGCTGCATGAAAGAGACACAGTTGAAATCTAATTTTTAAAAATGTTGAGGGAGTTGGCAGGGTGGTGCAGCCTGATAAGCCCACACCTGCAATGCTGGCATCCTGTGAAAGTGTGGATTTGAGTTCTGGCTGCTTGCTTCCAATTCAGCTCCCTGCTAATGTTCCTGGGAAGACAGCAGAGGATGGCCCCGGGCACTTGGGCCCCTGCCACCCATGTTGGATACTCAGATGGAATTCTAGGCTCTGGCTTCGACATGGCCCAAACCTTGCCTTGTAGCTACTTGGGGAGTGAATCAATGGATGTAAGATCTCTCTGTCTCTCCTTCTCCCTCTCTGTCTCTGTAACTCTGCCTTTCAAATAAATAAATAAATCTTTAAAAATAATTTTTTTGAAGGGCAGGCATTTGGGATAGTTAGGATGGCACTTGGGACATCTGTGTCCCGTTTCAGAGTGCCTGGTTTGAGTCCCAGCTCTCAGTCCCAGCTTCTTGCTGATGTACACCCTGGAGGTTCAAGGAGCTGGGTGCCTGTCACCCACATGGAGACCTGGCTTGAGTTTTTGGCTCCTAGCTTCAGCCTAACCCAGTCTCACCTGCTGTAATCATTAGGTGAGTGAGCCAGCAGATGAGAGACCTCTGTCTGTCCCTCTGTCTCTGTCTCTCTTTGTGTGTCTCTGCCTTTCAAATGAGGAACTTGATTAATTTTAGTTTTTTTTTTAAGTGTGGAAAATAAAGGAGAAAATTTAGGGAAATATTAACTAAAAGAAAGCTTGTATAGCAATATTATTGTGGAACAATAATGTTTAAGAGAAAATTATTAATTGGTATAAGTGGCACATGATGCAGTGGGAAAAATAAATTACTAAAAAGATAGGCATTACCCAAAATACTCACTGTCAGGATTGCAAGGAGAAACTGACAAATTCCTCGGTGGAAAATTTTGATGAACCTTTCTCAGAAATTGGTACAGTGGATTGAAGAGGAAAAATCAGCTTGCAAAAACAAAAGCATCTTTACACACAAAGACATTTAATGGGAAACATTTTTTTGCAGTGACAGCCAGCTACTCCGTGACACCTGTTGCAAGGTTACATACCGCTTTGGAGCACCATGGTTTGGTTCCTGGCTAACGCAGACCCTGGGAGGTGGCCGTGATCATTCTGGGGGTTGGAGTCCTGCAATGCATGTGGGAGCCCTACCTTCGGCCCAGCTCTGGCTGTCAGAGTCATTTGGGGGATAAACTCGTGACCAGGAGCTGTCAGTCTCTCAAACAAAAAATAACAATAATAGACAAGGGAAGCTAGAAACCAAGCTCATGAATATTAAGAAAAAAATCCAATTTAGCAATGTACTAAAATAACACACAATGGATAAGAGTTTATTCAGAGACTGCGGGCACCTAAATTCTTTTTTTTTTTTTTTTTTTTTTTTTGACAGAGTGGACAGTGAGAGAGAGGAGACAGAGAGAAAGGTCTTCCTTTGCCGTTGGTTCACCCTCCAATGGCCGCCGCGGCCGGTGCGCTGCGGCCGGCGCACCGCGCTGATCCGATGGCAGGAGCCAGGAGCCAGGTGCTTTTCCTGGTCTCCCATGGGGTGCAGGGCCCAAGCACTTGGGCCATCCTCCACTGCACTCCCTGGCCACAGCAGAGGGCTGGCCTGGAAGAGGGGCAACCGGGACAGAATCCGGCGCCCCGACCGGGACTAGAACCCGGTGTGCCGGTGCCGCTAGGCGGAGGATTAGCCTAGTGAGCCGCGGCGCCGGCCTTGACCCTCTCTTAGGTCAGGATAACCTTGGACAAGATGAGGTGTGGGTTAAGGCTGAATGCGAAGATGAGGGAGACTCAGACCTGCAAGGACAGAGCGGGTGGCTCTGACAAACAGCAGCATGGAGAGCTGGCTAGTTTGATTGATTTGTCCACAGAGACTTTGCTTTTATCTTGTACAGTTTGAGAATGGAGTTTGAATTTGCTTGGCATCCTTTTATTCTTATTTACTTATTTGAGAGGCAGAGAGACAGAGAGAAAGGGCTCCCATCTGTTGTTTTCCTCCCCAGAGGCCTTCAACAGGCGGGGGCTGAAGCCAGGTGGAGGGTAAGCATTATCAGAGACAAATCTGGCTGTAGTCATGTGACCTTAATGACACTATGATTCCTGTGTGCCAGTGACCGAGGGGTCAGCCAATACTGAGGTGCTGCTCCCTGGCAGCATTTTGCTGTTGACCAGCTCTTGGATGGAACTTTACAGTTCCCAAGCTCTTTTTGCATGCCTTACTCTATTTATGGAGAAGGAAGGATTTTAATTCAGTGGTCATTTATAAAGCAGTGTGGTCAACACCCCCACCCCAATCTGTGCCCGCTCGGCTGATGCAAGCCAATCTCTGACATTGCTGAAAGCATTTCTTGCAAAGCATAAAGCAAAGAGCTAGGCTGCTGTTGTCTGGTTCTCACCCCCTTGGTTCTCTCTCTGTTATGGGATGCTCAAGTCACTAGCCGTGGGTTAACCTGCTGCACCACAATGCCAGCCCTATGGTGCCATTTAGTTTTGGCCCAGGATCTTGAGTTCCTGGAAACCCCTTCACAACAAAGCCAAACGTCAAGATAGTATCTATCGAGGAGCTAAAGGACATCCTCAATGTAGTGAGTTAAGTTTTATAAGAAACTTGAGGCTGAGAGAGGGAGACTGGGAGGCTTGGGAGGCAAGGCCTGATAGTATCTAGTGTCTACACCCAAGGTACTGGATAGGGGCTGGTTTCTGTTTTGTGCCAGTTTTATGGTAGTTCTTGGACAACCAAAGGTAAGACAAGTCACGTAGGTAACATTGGAGTAGGATCACACATGAATGGGGTGTTTTAATGATAGGCTAGTGATGGCAGGGTTCCTTCCTTGGCTTTAAGGAAGAATTGAGGAAGCCAGTGCTGTGGCACAGCAGGTTAAGCCACTGCCTGCAATGCCAGAATCCTATGTGGGTGCTGGTTCGAGTCCCAGCTGCTCTACTTCCGTTCCAGCGTCCCTGCTGATGCATCTGGGGAAGCAGCAGAAAGCGGCCCAAGGCTCCCATGTGGGAGCCTGACATGGAATTCAGGTTCCTACCTTGACCTGGCCCAGCCCTGGCTGTTGTGGCCAAGTGGGGAGTGAACAACAGATGGAAGATCTCTCTCTCTCTCCCTCTTCCTCTCCCTCTCTTTCTCTCTCTAACTCTGCCTTTCAAATAATAAAATAGATCTTTTCTTAAAAAAAGAATTGTTGTGTTTTACACCATTTGAATTTTGTTTCACAATTTACATAGCCAGTGTACTTTTGAAGATTGCATCACATTTTCCACAGTTACAATTTTGTTCCTCTGAAAAATCTGGGTGATGTTAGAACATTCAGCCAGGGCCACACTCGTTGATTCTGTATTTGTGAAGGGAATGATTAATCTATGTGCATAATTTATCCATTTGCATTTAAAATGGAATTTTGCTAATTAGAAATATTTTAGATAATTGATGCTTTGTAGGATTTTACTGTTGTTCTTAGATCTGAAAAAGAAGAAGAGAAATAAAACATGACAAGTGCAGAGGGAGGAGGTACTGCTTGAAGTGAGATAAATCAAACATCAACAACTTTGGAAACCCTTGAGATGAAGAACGAAAAAAATCTGTGATTATTATACTTATTAACTCCACATGAGTGTTGAAGTAATCAGGGTATTAATAACATAATTAATGAAAATGCATTTTTAAATTTTTTTTTACTTGAAAGGCAGAGTAACACAGAGACAGAGAGATATACTGGCTCACTTTTTTTTTTTTTTTTGACAGGCAGAGTGGACAGTGAGAGAGAGAGAGACAGAGAGAAAAGTCTTCCTTTTTGCCATTGGTTCACCCTCCAGCAGCGGCCGGTGCACCACGCTGATCCGATGGCAGGAGCCAGGTACTTTTCCTGGTCTCCCATGGGGTGCAGGGCCCAAGCACTTGGGCCATCCTCCACTGCACTCCCTGGCCACAGCAGAGAGCTGGCCTGGAAGAGGGGCAACCGGGACAGAATCCGGCGCCCCGACCGGGACTAGAACCCGGTGTGCCAGCGCTGCAAGGCGGAGGATTAGCCTAGTGAGCCATGGCGCCAGCCCTGGCTCACTTCTCAGATTCCTGCAATAGGTGGGGTTGAGGCCAGGAATGAGGAACACCATCCAGGTCTCCTATGTGGGTGGCAGGGATGCAAGTATTTGTGCCATCCTCTGCTGCTTCCCTGGCACATTAACAGGAAGCTGGATTGGAAGTAGAGTAGCCAGAAGTTCAACTGGGTGCTCAATTTGGGATGCAGGCATCTCAAGCTGTGGTTTAATGTTGTCTGGCACAGTGCCCACCCTGGGAATGAAGGTTTAAAACTTGAGAAATAGGGGCTGGCGCTGAGGCATAGAAGGAAAAGCCACCACCTGCAGTGCTGGCATCCCACATGGGCACTGGTTCAAGTCCCAGCTGCTCCAATTCTGATCCAGCTCTCTGCTATGGCCTGGGAAATCAGTAGAGGATGGCCCAAGTCCTTGGGCCCCTGCACCCATGTGGGAGACTTGGAAGAAGCTCTTGGCTTCTGGCTTCAGATTGGCTCAGCTCCGGCTATTGAGGCCATATGGGGAGTGAAGCAGCGGATGGAAGATTGATATCTCTCTCTCTGTCTTTCTTTTCTTCTGCTTTTCAAATAAATAAATTAAAAAAATAAAAAAACACAATAGGCTAATCCTCCACCTTGCGGCGCCGGCACACCGGGTTCTAGTCCCGGTTGGGGCGCCGGATTCTGTCCCGGTTGCCCCTCTTCCAGGCCAGCTCTCTGCTATGGCCAGGGAGTGCAGTGGAGGATGGCCCAGGTGCTTGGGCCCTGCACCCCATGGGAGACCAGGAAAAAGCACCTGGCTCCTGGCTCCTGCCAGGATCAGCGCGGTGCGCCGGCTGCAGCGGCGGCCATTGGAGAGTGAACCAACGGCAAAAGGAAGACCTTTCTCTCTCTGTCTCTCTCTCTCACTGTCCACTCTGCCTGTCAAAAAAAAATAAAAAAAAAAAAAATAAAAAAATAAAAAAAAAATAAAAAAACAAACTTGAGGCCGGCGCCCTGGCTCAATAGGCTAATCCTCTGCCTGCGGCACTGGCACACGGGGTTCCAGTCCCAGTTGGGGCTCCGGATTCTGTCTTGGTTGCTCCTCTTCCAGGCCAGCTCTCTGCTGTGGACCGGGAGTAAAGTGGAGGATGGCCCAAGTCCTTGGGCCCTGCACCTACATGGGAGACCAGGAGAAGCACCTGGCTCCTGGCTTCAGATCAGCACGGTGCGTCGGCTGCAGCGCGCCAGCCACAGTGGCCATTGGAGGGTGAACCAACAGAAAAGGAAGACCTTTCTCTCTGTCTGTCCAGAAAAAAAAAAAAAAAAAAAAAAAAAAAAAAACTCGAGAGATAGAGACACCATTGCTCTAAGATATGGCTCATAAAATCAGAAAAAAATGTTATTTTTTTATTTGTCAGTTAAGTATCAATGACAAGTAGTTCATTTCTATTAATAACCCTAATATAATTCTCTCTGCCAAAGGAAAGGATCCAAATTTACTCAGAGTCTTTTGTGGGGTGTGTGAGATTGCTCATTCATATGGTCTTCACCCTGTGAACACAGTAACAAACGGAACCTTTGCTAGGTATCGGCTTAGTTTGGAATGGGGTCTCTTCGTTCTGATCATTGGTTCCATCAGAAGACCTCTCCCCAGGATGTTACGGGGTGGTTTTGAGCAGTGCTGCCATCTGCTCTGGGACAGGGAGCCTCCCTGGGCATCCTGAGGCTCCATCGTCTCCTCCCCAAGCCCCAGTCAGTGCTGTGCAGCAGGTCTGGCCTCTGGGTGACACACTTGTTCCTTACAGTGCCTGGAAGGAGGCAGGTGTTGAAATGGCCCAGCATCTCCCGTTGCTTCTGTGGAGTTCCAATGCTGATTTTATCAGTGGCTAACCAGGACCCCACAAGTGGGAACATTGTTAGGCAATCTTGGAATATCTCACACTGGTTCCATAATTTGACCTCTGTTTTCATGTAGGATTTTGGGGCTGAGAGTGAAAGAACAGGAGTTTTGTCATCAGAATTTTTTTTAAGAAATTTTTTTTTTTTTTTTTTTTTTTGACAGGCAGAGTGGACAGTGAGAGAGAGAGAGACAGAGAGAAAGGTCTTCCTTTGCCGTTGGTTCACCCTCCAATGGCCGCCGCTGCAGCCGGCGCACCGCGCTGATCCGATGGCAGGAGCCAGGATCCAGGTGCTTTTCCTGGTCTCCCATGGGGTGCAGGGCCCAAGCACCTGGGCCATCCTCCACTGCACTCCCTGGCCATAGCAGAGAGCTGGCCTGGAAGAGGGCAACCGGGACAGAATCCGGCGCCCCGACCGGGTCTAGAACCCGGTGTGCCGGCGCCGCAAGGTGGAGGATTAGCCTAGTGAGCCACGGCGCCGGCCCAAGAAATTTTTTTTTTAAGAATTATGTATTTGAGAGGTAGAGTTACAGAGGGAAGGAGAGACAGAGAGAGAGAGGTCTTCCATCTCCTGGTTCACTACCTAAAAGGCCACAATGCCCAGGGCTGGGCCTATCTGAAGCCAGGAGCTACGAGCTTCTTCTGGGTCTTCCACGTGGGTGCAAGGACCCAAGGACTTGGGCCATCTTCCACTGTTTTCCCAGGCCATTAGCAGGGAGCGGGATCAGAAGCAGAGTGTCTGGGATTCGAACTGGCACCCATACAGGATGCCGGCACTGCAGGCAGAGGCTTAAACTACTCTGCTATAACACTGGCCCCTATCAGAGCATTTTTCTTTAAAGATGGATTTATTTGTTTGAAAGGCAGAGTTACAGAGAGGCAGAGAGCAAGAGAAGTCTTCCATCTGCTGGTTTACTCCCCAAATGACCGCAATTGTGGAGCTGGGACAACCTGAATCCAGGAGCCAGGAGCTTCTTCCAGGTCTCCCTTGTGGGTTCAGGGGCCCAAGGACTTGGGCCATTTTCTACAGCTTTACCTGCTACACCACAGCACCAGCCCCTATCAGAGCATTTAAAAAAATATTTATTTATGGGGTCAGCATTGTAATGCGGTGGGGATTAAGCTGCCACCTGCTACATAGGCATCTCATATGCAGGCTGGTTTGAGCACTCCAATCCAGCTCCCTGGTAATGCTGGTGGAAAAACAGTGGAACATGGCCCAAATGCTTGGGTCCCTGCCACCCAGGTGGGAGATGTGGATGGAGTTCCAGACTTCTGGCTCAGTCTGACTGACATTGCAGTCATCTGGGGAGTGAACCAGTGACTGTGGATCTTTCTCTCTCTGTCTCTTCCTCTCTCTATATAACTCTGCCTTTAAAATAAATAATAAATCTAAAAAAAAAAAAAAAAAGAAAAAGGAGGTTCTGTACAATGAAGCCTTTCAACTCTGTGTATCTTGGTGTGTGTGTGTGTGTGTGTGTGTGTGTGTGGTGGGGTGCAAAACAGGAGCCAGGAACTCTGGCCGGGTCTCCCACGTGCACTTGGCCATGCACTTGGCCATCTTCTGCTGCCTTCCCAGGTGCATTATCAGGAGCTAGATAAAAAATGGGGCAGCCAGGTCTCGAGTTGGAGTTCCAGGATCCTGACTTTGGCCTGGCCCAGTCCCAGGTATTGTAGCCACTTAGGGGAGTGAACCAGCAGATTGGAGATCTGTCTCTCTTTCTCTTTCCTTCTCTCTTTAACTCTATCTTTCAAATAAATAAAATAAACCTTTAGATTTTTTTTCATTTTTTAAGCAAATATTTTTTTAAAAGATTTATTTTTATTTATTTGAAAGTCAGAGTTACACAGAGAGAGGAGAGGCAGAGAGAGAGGGAGAGAGGGAAGGAGAGACAGAGAGACAGAGAGAGAGAGAGAGAGAGGGAGGGAGAGAGGAGAGAGGAGAGAGGTCTTCCATCCAATGGTTCACTCCCCAATTGGCCGCAATGGCCAGAGCTGCGCCGATCCGAAGCCAGGAGCCAGGAGCTTCTTCTGAGTCTCCCACATGGGTGCAGGGGCCCAAGAACTTGGGCCATCTTTTACTGCTATCCCAGGCCATAGCAAAGAGATAGATAGGAAGTGGAGCAGCCAGGACTTGAACTGTTGCCCCTATGGGATGCTGGCGCTTCAGGCCAGGGTGTTAACCCACTGAGCCACAGCGCTGGCCCCTAAACAAATATTTTTTTAAAAAGTTGTTTTAAGGAAGCCGGCGCCGCGGCTCACTAGGCTAATCCTCCGCCTAGCAGCGCCGGCACACTGGGTTCTAGTCCCGGTTGGGGCACCGGATTCTGTCCCGGTTGCCCCTCTTCCAGGCCAGCTCTCTGCTGTGGCCAGGGAGTGCAGTGGAGGATGGCCCAGGTGCTTGGGCCCTGCACCCCATGGGAGACCAGGAAAAGCACCTGGATCCTGGCTCCTGCCATCGGATCAGCGCGGTGCGCCTGCCGCAGCGCGCCGGCCGCGGCGGCCATTGGAGGGTGAACCAACGGCAAAGGAAGACCTTTCTCTCTGTCTCTCTCTCTCTCACTGTCCACTCTGCCTGTCAAAAAAAAAAAAAAAAAAAGTTGTTTTAAGGAACAAGTGAGGTAACATATATGAAAATTTCACTATCAGTTACTGCGTAAGCTCTCCTGTGCTGAGTGATGTTGATAGGTACTTCATAATCTCACTTCACTGCCAGCCTCTAGCTACAAGTACTTTGTCTTGTACTTATTTACAATCGTTATTTATTTATTTTAATTGTATTTGTTTAGTTGAGAGGTGGATAATGGGGGCGGCGCCCATCCACTGGTTCACTCCCCAGATGTCCACAATGGCTGAGGCTGGGCGGAGGTCAAGACTAGGAGCTGGAAACTCAATCCAGGTCTCCCGTGTGGATGGCAGGAGCCCAATTACTTGAGCCATCATCTGTTGCTTCCCAGGGTCTGCATTAGCAGAAATCTGGAGTTGGAGCCAGGGTTGGGACTCAAACCCATGGGATGCAGGTTTATTAATCATGGGCTTAAACATTATCTCCTAGGGGCAGGCACTGTGGCGCAGTGGGTTAATGCCCTGGCCTGAAGCACCAGCATTCCATATGGGCGCCGGTTCAAGACCCGGCTGCTCCACTTCCGATTCAGCTCTCTGCTATGGCCTGGGAAAGCAGTAGAAAGTGGCCCAAGTCTTTGGGCCCCTGCATCTGCATGGGAGATCTGGAAGAAGCTCCTGGCTTCGGATCGGTGCAGCTCTGGCCATTGCAGCCAGTTGGGGAGTGAATCATCAGATGGAAGACCTCTCTCTCTCTCTGCCTCTCCTCTCTGTAACTCTGACTTTCAAATAAATATAAACAAGTGTTTATAAAAAATAAACATTATCTCCTAATCCTTATTTCTCATATTTTGAATTCTCCCCAGCAGAGAGAGAGAAATAATAATGGACGTTGTGAAGCTCTAGACAAATGGCTGCGAACCGAATAATGGCCTAGTTTTTGTACAGAATGAGTTTCCAAGTAAGGTCTCTGGTGTAATTTCAGAAGCCCAAGGAAAAGCCTGAGCGCTTGTCACAAAGAGGCAAATGTGTCAGCAAGCAGTTCTTTCTCTTTTTAACAGCTTTATTGAGATATTCATTCACCATACATACCATTTGAAGTATATACATCAATGTTTTTTTAAAAAAATTTATTTGCTTACTTTAAAGATTTACAGATACAGAGCAGGGGAAGGGGGAGAGAGAGAGAGAGAGAGAGAGAGAGAGAGAGAGAGAGAGAGAGAGAGAAATCTACCATCCAGTGGTTCACTCCCCAAATGGCCACAATGGCCTGGGCTGGGCCAGGCTGAAGCCAGGAGCCTAGAACTCCATCCGGATATCCCACTTGGGCCATCTTCCTTTACTTTCCCAGATGCATTAGCAAGGAGCTGGATTGGAAGTGGAGCAACTGGGACTTGAACCAGCTCCCATAAAAAAAGGGATGCTGGCATTGCAAGCAGCAGCTCAACCCTCTGAACCGCAACGCCAGCCCCATCAGTGCTTTCTTGATTTGAGTGTACTTGTACAATCGTGTGCCTATGGCCTTGATCAACTTTAGAACATCGTCATCATTCCACAGGAGAGCTGATACCCACTGGCTTTCACTGCCTGTTTCCCCATTTCCCTCCCGGCATGCTGCCAGCCCTAGAAAACAGCTAACATACTTTCTGCCTTTGCAGACTTGCCTACTCTGGACATTGCTTACATGGAGTGTATATATGCATGTCTGTGAGGCCTTTTGTAACTGGGTGTCTTCATAGCACATTTTCACACTTCGTCCATTTTGTATCACACAACAGTACCTCATTCCTTTTTTGTTGCTGAGCAATATTTTATTGTATGCTTATGCCACATTTTATTTATCCTTTCATCAGTTCGTGGTCATTTGGAGCAGTTCCTTTGGAATCTACTCTTTCGCTTTCAGTCTTCTTAGAGAAGTGACTTACACAAGAATGACTTGACCACTTAGAACTCAACTGTGAAAGTCCTGTTCAAGATTTAATCCATAGGATTGCCTAAACAAAATATGATGCAAACCACTCCTATTTGAAAATAGAAATACTCCTCAAGTCTTCTAGTATATTCAAAGATATTGGGAACCATTTCCTGGTCCTTGTGGCTCCCAGTTTCTAATTAATTATCTTTGTATCTTGCCCTAAAATTGTAACAAAAATAGTACCACGTTGTTGAAACTGGGAAATATAGACAAACTGAAAAATTGTTTATAATCTCAACACTGAAAAATAATTAAACATGCCTTTAGGAATAAATTCATTTGTTAAAATGATACTTATTTAAAATCAGGAAATGCAGAAATGTACAAATTAGAAAGTAAATCACTCAGGCTAGCATGGAGGATTAGCAGGTTAAGCCACTGCCTGCAGCACTGGCATCCCATATGTATGAGTCTTGGCTGTTCCACTTCTGATCCAGCTCTCTGCTAATGCACCTGGAAAAGCAGTAGAAGATGGCTCAAATGCTTGGGGTCATATACCCATGTGAGAGACCAGGAAGAAGCTCCTGGCTTCTGGCTTAATTTATTGGAAAGGCAGAATTACAGAGAGGCAGAGGCAAAGAGAGAGAGAGAGAGCAAAAGAGAGAGACAGAGAAAGGTCTTCCATCCTCTGGTTCACTCCTCAAATGGCCACAACAGCCAGAGCTGGGGCCCATCCAAAGCCAGGAGCATCTTCTGGGTCTCCCACATGATGCAGGGGCCCAAGCACTTGGGCCATCTTCCATGGTTTTCCCAGGCCACAGCAGAGAGCTGGATCAGAAGTGGAGCTGCCGGGACTAGAACCAGTGCCCATATGGATGTCAGCACTGCAGGTGGCAGTTTTACCCACCATGCCACAGTGCTGGCCCTCCTTAAACTACCTTTTTTTTTTTTTTTTATTAACGAAGAAGTTGAAAATTTTATTATGTTTCTTATTTTGCTACAGAGCTGCTTCTTAGGTGTATAAAACAGCACCAGCAAATGCAATATATTACAAAATGAAGATGGTATTGTTTGTTCTCTGACACTGTACAACTAACAAAATCTGTTCTCCATTCCCAGTTACTTCCAATGGAAAGATCATTGCATATTTTGACCCTAATCTAGGGGTGGGTTTAAGCAAGTTACAAGATTGTATAAGACTTAAGATCACAATATTGTCCTTGAATTACATTATTTGTAGAACTAGTTTTTACCACAGATAACTTCATGTATTCTGAATACCAGTGCCTAGAGCATAGTATAAAAATCACAAGGTACTGTGAAAAAGATGCATATTGTGTTCACCTGCAATATTACAAAGTTAGGGGAGATTTTCTTCCAGTAGCAGAGTTGGAAGTAGCATCTCTTCCCATCAGTATTGCTAAAAGTTGCTATTTTAAGTCCTGTCCACCACTAATTTAAGGTAACTGTGCTGGATGAAGTTATTCCATGCCAGTTCATGTAAGGGTTCCACTTTCGTTGCTCAATAGATTTTACGTGTTTCTCATAGGCTTCTTCACTCATTAGTTCTGAAGGGTTACTCTGTCAGCTTGATCAGCCACCCAACTTCAGAACAAGATTCATTCAGGAGTCCTGGGTTTTCTGCAAGGGTTTCATTAATTTCAGTTACTTCTCCTGATGGAGGGAGAACAGAGTTCACTAGCAGCTTTCACATTCTCCAAAGCACCAAACTCATCTTGTTCTTCAATTTTGTCCCAGCTTCAGCAGACTACTATAAACAACACCTCCCAGAGCTACCTGTGCAAAATTGCTGGTTCCCACTGTTCCAATACCATCTTCTGTTGTTATCCATTCATGTCTCTCTGTGAATTCACACACAGAGTGCAGAGCAGGTCCTGTGTACAGCGTCTGGACAGCACCCGCCCTGCAGTCGGCAGGCTGTATGTAGGTTGCCTCCTGTGGGCTCTGCGGCACTCACCATGCCATGTTGGCCAGGGTGCCGAGGGTTGCCGTGCTGCCACCAGGCCACCGGACCAGCGGGAAGCACCGCCTTTCAAGTAAATAAATAAATCTTTTAGAAAGAACATTCTAGATGTCTCTAGGTGTGTATATATTCAGATAGAAGGACACATGGATGGATAGAAGGAAGCACAGATAGAACAAGATGTACAAAATGAAATATACATGATTTTTAAAAAAGATTTATTTATTTATTTGAAAGGTAGAGTTACAGAGAGAGTGAGAGAGAGAGAGAGAGAGTGAGCATGAGAGAGAGAGAGAGATCTTCCATTCATTGGTTCACATGCCAAATGGCCGCAATGGCCTGGAGCTAGGCCCATCTGAAGCCAGGAGCTCCCTCTGGGTCTCTCATGTAGGTACAGGGGCCCAAGCACTTGGGCCATCTTCTACTGCTTTCTCAGGTACATTAACAGGGAGCTGGATTGGAAGAGGTGCAACCAGGACATGAACCAGTGCCCCTGCAGGATGTCAGCACTGCAACTGGGCCCTGAAATATACATGATTTTTAACAAAAATAATATTGTACACTGAATACATCCTGCAATTTCCCTTCTTTTCCCCAATCTCTAGCAAGGAGAAAGGCTTGATGTATTCATAGATGTGTTTGAAAACCAGAGCATTGAAAAGAAGAATATTCTCTGATTTGTCTGAGTACAATAGCAGATAAGAAATCAGAATGAGAAACTTGACATTTTGTCTACAACACTGGACACAAGAATGCAGTGGAGGGCCCTGTGTTGTGGCCCAGCAGTTTAAGCTACCATTTGGGATACCATCTGATCCAGCTTCCTGCTCAGGACCATTTGTAATATTCATGAAGGACAACAGGCATGTGTTATGGACCAACATTTTAAACAATTTATATCTTTTGATTTTGTGGAATTCTTTAAATCATGTTTTATGAGTGATGAAGTTAACCCAAGCATTTGGATGAAGGGATTTTATTTTCACATGCTGAGAAAGGTTTGACATAAAACAATGTACAATTTGATATCTCAATTAGATACTGTCTCTGCTAAGAATGACAACAGAGAAGACAGTAACATGATAAAGAACAAAGTGTGTCAGATTTAACTTGAAACTTTTTACTCTGATTGATCAAGCCTTTTTAGTTCAGTGGTTAGAAATATTTTGTATCTTTGCATTTCTTGTTAGCCTGGAGAATGGCAAGTTGCATTATATCCTTTGAAGAAACAAAGTATTTTTAGGTCAACAATGTTGCTTCCTTCCATAAGAAATAGATTTAACAAATTAAAATTATTTGACAAGCAGAAAGACACACACACACACACACACACACACACGCACACACACACATCCCATCCGGTGGTTCACTCCCCCAAGGGCTTTCAACAGCCAGGTGGGACTAGGCTGAAGCCAGGAACCTGTAACACAACCTGGGGTTTCTGATGCTGGTGGCAGCGACCCAAGTCCTTGGGTCAACACCTGTTGCCTCCAAGGGTGCATGGTAGCAGGGAACTGGAATCGACATGGAGCTGGCAGTTCAGCATAGGCACTCTGATATGGAATGCGGGCATCCCAACAGCATCTTAACTACTGTGACAAATGCTCACCCCAAACAATGTATTTTTTATATTTTCTTCTTTAAGACAGAATTATACCTCCCAGTTTCACAAACAATATCTTCAAAGTGCTGAAAGGACAAAGTAACGTTGCCACTAGGAATTCTATTCCAGTGAAACCACAACTCTCACATTTGGGGATGAAATATAAATAATTAGAGTCACATAAGACAATTTGCCACCCATAGACTCACTCTGAAAGGATGACACTTTATTTAGACCATCTGGGAGTGGGCGCCCAGGTGCAGTGTTGTTTGGAAGTGAAACCTCTGCTGTTCCCTATCTCAGCCTGGGAGAGCTGCCACCGGCATCCAGGCAAAGGACACAGCTGTGGAGATGTCATTTGTGAGTGGGACTTTTTTTGCTAGAAGATGTTGCAAAGAAGAGAAATGAAGGTAGAAGGACCAATAGTGACTAGGTAAGCATTGTCTGAATATTAATTAGATTAAAAGTTTTAATGTCATTATGAGCTGAAATTCCAGTTATATCAACATGGTAGCTTTGTTTTTAAGATGTATTTGTTTATTTGAAAGTCAGAGTTCCACAGAGAGAGAGGGAGAGAAAGAGAGATCTTCCGGCTGCTGGTTCAGTCCCTACATGGCCACAGAGTGTCAGTCTTGGTCAGGCCATAGCCAGGAGCCAGGCGCTTCATCCTTATCTTTCACATGGGTGGCAGGGCCCCAAGCACTTAAGCCATCTTCTGTTGCTTTTCGCAGGCCATTAGCAGAGAGCTGGTACATAAGTGGAGCAGCCAGGACTCGAACTGGTGTCCATATGGGTTGCTGCAACAGTTTTATCTGCTATGCTACAATGCCAGCCCCAGCAACCTACAGATGTTGTTAAATAGCAAGCCTTACCCTAAGAGCTGATACGGTAATGATGAATGAAATATGCTCCTGCTCTGATTTTTTTAAAAATATTTATTTTTTATCCTTAAAAATTTATTATTTATTTTTATTTTTATTTTTTTTTATTTATTTTTTTTTTTTTATTATTTTTTGACAGGCAGAGTGGATAGTGAGAGAGAGAGACAGAGAGAAAGGTCTTCCCTTGCCGTTGGTTCACCCTCCAATGGCCGCCGCGGCCAGCGCGCTGCGGCCGGCGCACCGCGCTGATCCGATGGCAGGAGCCAGGAGCCAGGTGCTTTTCCTGGTCTCCCATGGGGTGCAGGGCCCAAGCACCTGGGCCATCCTCCACTGCACTCCCTGGCCACAGCAGAGGGCTGGCCTGGAAGAGGGGCAACCGGGACAGAATCCGGCGCCCCGACCGGGACTAGAACCTGGTGTGCCGGCGCCGCTAGGCGGAGGATTAGCCTATTGAGCCGCGGCGCCGGCCTATTATTTATTTTTAAAAGGAGCAACCCTTATTATTTGTTTAATTGAAAGTCAGAGAGAGAGAGAGAGAGAGAGCTTCCATTCACTGGTTCACTCCCCAAATGACTGCAACAGCCAGGGCCAGGCTGAATCCAGGAGCCAGGAGCTTCTGGGTCTCCCACATGGGTGGCAAGGGCCCAGGGACTTGGACCATATTCTGCTGCTTTTCCAGGCGCATTAGCAGGGAGCTAGATCAAAAGTGGTGAAGCTGTGACTGGAACTGGCATCCATATGGGATGCCAGCGTACCATGTGGCAGCTTAACTTGCTGTGCCACAGCATGGGTCCCTAAAGATTTATTTATTTGTTTGAAAGACAAAGTTACAGAGAGAGAGAGAAAGAGAGAAAGAGAGAGATCTTCCATCTGCTGGTTCACTCTCCAGATGGCTGCAAGGGCCAGGGCTGGGCCGGGCTGAAGCCAAAAGCCAGGAGCTTCTTCCAGGTCTCCCTTGTGGGTAGCAGAGGCCCAAGCACTTGGGCCATCTTCAGCTGCTTTCTCCAGGCCATTAACAGGGAGCTGGATTGGAAATGGAGCTGCAGGGACATGAACAGGTGCCCATATGGGATGCCAGCTATGGCTTTACCTGCTACACCACAGTGCTGGCTTCCTCCTGATTTAATAACGTGTAGAGATCAAACTCAAGATCTCTCCCTCCCTGCTAGATGTAAGAGATACAGAGAAGAGAAGCAGACAGCCTTGCAGAGTGCTGGTCAATAGAAATAAAAGATACATATGTAACTGAAAATTTCCTAGTAGCAGCATTAAAGTAAAAAAAATTAAGACACACATGATGTGAATCCAAAAGATTATCATTTTGACATATAATCAATATACACATCACAACTGATATTTGACTTTAATGCTGTTCTGGAAGTGCTGTGTTTTGCACTTAGAGAACACATTGCCCAGTTTGGACTAGCTACGTTCCAACGCCCAGCAGTGGACTGGACCATACAAACCTGTCATGTCTGTTAGGCTTTCCAGGAGAAAAGGGATCAGAGGAGGCAAAACTTGAAGAGATGGCTGACGATTTTCCATGCTTAATGTGGCACAAATGCTCAGATGCAGGAAGCACAGTGAGTCCTAATCAATGTGTGAGTGGTTTGTAATGAAACTGGAGAAAGTCTAGGCCAGAAAAGATATTAAAATTAACTCGGGGGCCGGCGCTGCGGCTCACTAGGGTAATCCTCCACCTTGCGGCGCCGACACACCGGGTTCTAGTCCTGGTCAGGGTGCCGGATTCTGTCCCGGTTGCCCCTCTTCCAGGCCAGCCCTCTGCTGTGGCCAGGGAGTGCAGTGGAGGATGGCCCAAGTGCTTGGGCCCTGCACCCCATGGGAGACCAGGAGAAGCACCTGGCTCCTGCCATCGGATCAGCGCGGTGCGCCGGCCGCGGCGGCCATTGGAGGGTGAACCAAGGGCAAAGGAAGACCTTTCTCTCTGTCTCTCTCTCTCACTGTCCACTCTGCCTGTCCAAAAAAAAAAAAAAGAAAAAAAATTAACTCGGGAGAAAAGACAATTAGAAATCACCATCTTTCTGGGGCTGGCACTGTGGCGTAGCAGGTAAAGCTGCCACCTGCAGTGCCAGCGTCCCATATGGGCACCGGTTCGAGTCCTGGCATCCTAACAGGTGTACTAACTGCTAGGACACCCCATCTTTGATATCTTTAGAAAACAAACTGCTTGGGCTGGCATTGTGGCACAACAGGTCGGGCTGCTGCCTGTGATGCTGGTGTCGCATATGGGCACTGGTTGGAGTCCTTGGAGCTTCACTTCTGATCCAGCTCCCTGCTTCTGCTGAAAGCAGTGGAAGATGGCTCCTGCACCCAAAATGGGAGGCTCCTGGCTCCTGTTTTGGCCTGGCCTAGTTCTGGCTGTTGTGGCCATCTGGGGAGTGAACCAGTGGATGGAGGCTCTCTCAGTGTTTCTCCCTCTATCTATAGCTCTCCCTTTAAAATAAATAAATATTAAAAACATATCGACTGAAAATAAGTGTCCATGTAGGAATTTTATACCCCTTGAACTATCAGTAAAGGATGAGAGTAAAATCAATTTGTGTGAAACACAAATTTATCACTAACAGGTTTTCACTAAAGGAGATGCATAATACAACTCAAGGTCAATAAGATATCTAGAGGTCAAGGGATGTGGAAGAGAAGGGCTCCCATTGAGAGGTGAAAAGATAATAATGACACATTTCCCTTACTTTTTGGTATTTTTTACTTCTAGAGCTCCGAAGACAATGAATGTGTGGCATTGAGGAGTTGACCCTAGAACCACTAATTGGGGGCTGGTGCTGTGGCATAGCAGGTAAGGCCTCCACCTGCAATGCTGGCATCCCAAATGAGTGCTGGTTCAAGTCCTGGCTGCTCCATTTCCCATATGGGTGCTGGTTCAAGTCCTGGATGCTCCTCTTCCAATCCAGCTCCCTGTTTCTCCTGCTCTCTCTGTAACTCCGATTTTCAAATCAAATCAAATAAAGTAAATCTTAAAAAAAAAAAAGGTTTATGGAGAAAACCCCTGCTAAGCATAGATCCCTATCGCAGGGTAAGACAAGAAAGAGTATATAGTTGTGTATTAGTAGGACAGTATGTGGTATTCCCCTACTGCTCAACTTTGGGATACAAAAATATTTACAAAGCCCAGTGAGGGGCTGGCACTGTGGCACAGTGGGTTAATGCCCTGGCCTGCAGTGCTGCCATCCCATATGGGCGCCGGTTTGAAACCTGGCTGCTTCACTTCTGATCCAGCTCTCTGCCATGGCCTGGGAAAGTAGTAGAAGATGGCCTAAGCTTTTGGGCCCCTGTGCCCGTGTGGGAGATCCAGAAGAAGCTCCTGGCTCCTGGCTTCGGATCGGTGCAGCTCCTGCCATTGCGGCCAACTGGGGAGTGAACCATTGGATGGAAGACTTCTTTCTTTCTCTCTGCCTCTCCTCTCTCTGTGTAACTCTGACTTTCAAATAGATAAATAAATCTTCAAAAAAATTGTTCTAAAAAAAAAAAAGCCCCGTGAACAGGAATATTCATTTAGAAGAGAGACATAGCTTTGCTATACAGTTATACAGGATAGTGTGTGGAGATTGGGGTTGGGTGGCCTGTTTGGGTGTGACGTGGGAGCAGAGAAGCATGACAAGGAGGGCAGGGAGGAAAGGCTGAGAGTGAGGAAGTCTGAGATAGGAAATGAACTGACAGTTGATTGCCATTCTATTATAAGAAAATCAAATCACCAATTAAAGATTTCTTTAGCCCTTCAATCAGGCCCCCTGAAGGAAGGAGTGGGTGCTAATCAGCTACTTTAATCAGCAACTTAATTATACATTTAATAACTTCCACTTATTGAATACTTATATGTGTCAGTCACACTGCTGAAGTGTTCTAGGGTCTAAGAGTTTAAGCTCCAGCAATTCTGCGAAGTAGGTATTTTTATTGTGGTAGAATATACATAATTTAACATTTTAACCATTTGTAAGTCTACAGTTCTGTGGCATTAAGTATATTTACATTATTGTTCAAACATCCAGTGAAACAGATTTTTAAAGAGGTTTTACTGATGTTCAAACTTAGTCTCAGAGCATTTAAATACTTTGACTATTAGTTGGCAACAGATTCCATGTTTGCCAACCTCCAATTCCATGCTCTTTTCCTATAGCACAAAGTGCCTTAAGCAGAGGTGACTTGAAAGACATCTTTAGGAATCATAAATCTAGGATAAGGCCGGCGCCGTGGCTCACTAGGCTAATCCTCCGCCTTGCGGCGCCGGCACACCGGGTTCTAGTCCCGGTCGGGGCACCGGATTCTGTCCCGGTTGCCTCTCTTCCAGGCCAGCTCTCTGCTGTGGCCAGGGAGTGCAGTGGAGGATGGCCCAAGTGCTTGGGCCCTGCACCCCATGGGAGACCAGGATAAGTACCTGGCTCCTGCCATCGGATCAGCGCGGTGCGCTGGTTGCAGCGCGCCGGCTGTGGCGGCCATTGGAGAGTGAACCAACGGCAAAGGAAGACCTTTCTCTCTGTCTCTCTCTCTCACTGTCCACTCCTGCCTGTCAAAAAAAAAAAAAAAAAAAAAAAAGAAAAAAAAAAAATCTAGGATAGGAACCTAAAGGACTCACTGGTCTCCTGAGAAGAGATGTCATTTGGTAATAAAAAGAGGGGTGATGGGAGGTAAACAGCTAGCTACATAACGATGCTGAGACCTGGATTCAGCTTTTTGGACCAAACAGTCCTACTTGTTTCTGATTTTTGCCATGTCCATAAACTGTGCATGTGGTTATTCCAATAGACTTGCTTTGTTTTTCAATGTAATTTTATAATGTTACTTCACTGGAAAACTAGCAGTAGTGTTATTGGTCATCCATAATGTAAATACAACCATAAAAATAAGTATAATGAGCATAAACTCCACCTATATATGATTGCCTTTAAAGACATAATTATACGACATTGAATCTTTCTTCTGGACATAATGGAAGGGTTAGAGTATATTTGGTGAGCAAACTTGCCGCAGTGTTCTACTGGGGACTGTGGTATGGGTGGGCCGGAGGGGAGTGGAACTGGAGAGTAGGAAGTTGTTAGGAATGGAAGCGGCCTTGTCTGGAGGTGTTTGGATCTCTTCCATGATATCCCTGCTCCTTCCTACTTGCCTACTGAGTTTTTTCCTCTTCCAACTTGGCTCTGGTGTGTTCCATTGGCTAACTGGCTCAGTCTCTCAGTTCCCCAACTGGATTGACCCAGCTAATTTTTCCAAACCAAGCTTTTTAAAATGTAGGTCACCAGCTAATCTGTGACGCACACCCCTGTGCCAGTCCAGTCAGCCATGGTGAAGGTGACCAGTCACAGACGAGGGCACTTCTGCAGCCTTGTGCAGGGGGGCATTGCAGTGCCCCTGGGATGCCTGCGGCCCATACCCGAGTGCCTGGCTTTAGTTCTAGCCACTCTCTTGCTCATGCAGCTTCCTGTGTGGGTGGCGATCTGGACCCCTGGTTTTGGCATGGCCCAGGCCCCCCCACAGTTGAGGGCATTTGGGGAGTGAGGGAGTGGATGCGAGATCTCTCTCTCTCTCTCTCTATTTCTCTCTCTGTTTCTCTACCTTTCAAATAAACAAAAATAAATAAAAATTTAAAAACTCTTTTAAATTTCATGGGAAAATGAAATAAAAGATGTTTGTTTTGGTCCAAAAATATTAAAATCCATGTGTTATCTTTTCATAATACACATCTTTTTCTGTTTCCCCCCAAAATTTACTTTATTTATTTGAAAGGCAGGGTGACAAAGAGGGCGAGACAGAGAGGAAGAGATCCTTCATCCACTGGTTTACTCCCCAAAAGGCCACAGCAGCAGGGGCTGGGCCAGGCTAAAGCCAGGAGCCAGGAACTATATCTAGGACTCCCATGTGGGTAGCAGGGGCCCAGGTACCTGGGCCATGTTTTGCTGTTTTCCAGGGGCCATAGCAGGGAGTTGTTTCAGAAGTGAACCGGCCGGGACTGAAACTGGCACTCCAGTATGGGATGATCATGGGCAGCAGCTTAACCCATTGTGCTGCAGTGCTGGCCCCCTTAATACATATTTATAAAAATTTTTTTTTAAATTAGTTTTTAACAGATTCAATGTGCTTTGCAGATGCAATTCTAAGAACATAATGATATTCCCTTCATAATACACATTTTCAATGACCGCTTGGAAGTATCCTCATGGAATACACCCTGGATAAGTAGGGCAGAAGGTTGTGATGGGGGGATGTCAGCACTCCTCTCTTCACCCAGCAGCTACTGCCCTTGTGCCATGTGCAAGACACGACGGATCCGGGGTTGCAAAAGAGACTGACAGGGCCCCTGCCACCTCTCAGAGGAAGATGTTCTGTGAACAAGGGACAGGATAAAATCACAGCTCAACGCGAGGAAAGAAACAAACGCTGGGGCTGACTGGGTTGATGGCATAGGAGACTTCTCATAATGGGATGGCGCCCCAAGCTTCCTGGTGGAAATGAGCTTTGAGCTGAAGCCTGTGGGAAGATCATAAAAGCCCTGCGGTGAGAAAGAGCTTGGCATAGTTGACAGAAAAAAGGAGGGGGGGGCAGGGGATGGAGGTAGATGATCGGCGTAAGGGGCGGACGGAGTTCGGAGCTGGCACTGGGGAAGTGGGCAGGGCTCAGGTGATAGGACGTTTTGTGGACCAGAGCAAAGGGTGCTAGGCCCAGAATATTAGAGAAATGAAGGGAAGGTATGAAGAACCTCAACGGGGGGAAGACTCAAGACAACGGCAAGAGGGTGGTTTGGTGATGTTGAGAATGTCACATCCCTGAGAATGGTTTCCATTTATGATACTGCTGAAGTTTAGGGACATTGGTTACCCCTCAGTGCAGTCAGTGACAGGCGACTACTGTGCAGTACCTGTTAGTATCGTGTAATGCAGATGCTACCCGGAGAGGAGATTACACTTAGTTACCATGTCCTCTATTATCCTCTCACAGCAACCTCTGAGCTAGGCTTTTTTTTTTTTTTTTTTTTTTTTTAAGATTTATTTTATTTATTTGAAAGAGTTACAGAGAGGTAGAGACAGAGACAGAGAGAAAGGTCTTCCATCTGATGGTTCACTCCCCAAATGGCCACAACGGCAGGAGCTGGGCTGGTACCTCAGCCAGGAGCCAGGAGCTTCTTCTGGGTCTCCCACGAGGGTACAGGGGCCCAAGGACTTGGGCCATCTTCTGCTGCTTTCCCAGATGCATTAGCAGGGAGCTGGATAGGAAGTGGAGCAGCTGAGACTTGAACTTATGCCCATATAGGATGCCGCTGCTGCAGGCTGGGGCTTTAACCTGCTGTGCCACAACACTGGCCCCTCTGAGCTAGGTTTTATTAGCTCTGTTTTATGGATTAAAAAAATAAAAAATCAGAGAAATTAAGAAATATGTTAAAGTTACCAGCTACTCAGTAGCTGGCTTGGAATTTGAGAGGAAATGTATGACCTCTGAACCTGTTATTATCCTTTCATTGCGTGTTCTACTTGATTATATAAGTCAAAAGACTAAGGAAAAGGTATAAATGGTCAGGTGTTTGGCCTGGTGGTTCAAATGCCATTTGGGTCACTCACATCCCATATCAGGGTCCCTGTGTCTGAGTCCCGGCTCTGCTTCCCATCCCAGCTTCCCGCTGAGGGCACCTTGGGAGGCAGCAGTGGATGGCTCAGCTAGTTGGGCTCCTGTTGCCCAGTCACAGAGGGGGTGCAATGTCGGCTCTCTTTAGATGTCCTTTTGGGGGCCACCACGTTCCATTTCTGGATTGTCATCACCCAGCGGAAGGTCCTCTTGTGTTATAGCTGCCTGTGTACAGTTCCAGCATCTCTTTCGAGTTTAACAAAACCCTCACAGAATGTCCTTTTTCCTTCCACTTGTATCCTCACAGGTATCTGCGATTTTAGTTGAAGGAAGGATTGCCCAGCAATCATGGAAAGAAAATAAATAATTTCTTTCTTTCTTTTTTTTTTTTGAGCAGCGGTGAGACTTCTGCGTGACTCCCAAGAGGTATTTCTTAAGTGAACAGAGCAAAGGTAGTCATTTCATAACAAGATTGAAAGACGGTGAGCTAGAAGCCGAGCCTGGAAGGGGTGTGTGTGTGTGTGTGTGTGTGTGTGTCGCAGCAGCACTTGCTGGACGCTTGGACGCATCTGAATGCTGTTCTTCGTCGGCCACAGAACGAGCACTTTATAAGATCGGTTCTTGCCCGGAATGAATGGCGAAACGTAGAAGCTACAAAGAACCCCAACAGCTTTCCGGGAACACTTAACCAGGTGCCCAGAAACTCTCCCCAAGTCAGGGGGCAGTTAGAGGCCTCTTTTGGGGCGGGTGGGGACGAGCCTTGGGCACCCCCTCTTTCCTTCAAGGGCCGGCCGCTAGGCGGTGCCAGGAGCTGGCAGCCCACCCGCGAGGCGCCCCGGCTCTCCCCCTCGCCCCACGCCGCCCGGCGGAGAGACTACAACTCCCGGGCTACTCTGGGCCACCGAGGGGGAGTGGTGCGAGGGCGGGCCTTCCGGGCGTGTGTTTCCGGCGTCAGCGGCCGCGGCCGGGGACGGTGTGAGAGCGGTAAGATGGCGGCGGCGGCGGTGGTGGAGTTCCAGAGAGCCCAGTCTCTACTCAGCACCGACCGGGAGGCCTCCATCGACATCCTCCACTCCATCGGTAAAGGTCGCCGCGCCGCCTCCCGGGTCCCGCTGGCCCAGCGCCGCCTGTGCGGGTCGGCGGCAGCAGAGAGGGGCCGGACTAGCCGGCTCCGGTGCTGCTGACTCACTGTGTGTGTAAGGGGGCCGGGCCGGGGGCACAGGCCGCTCGGAGCTCCCCGGAGCCCCCCGGGGGCCACTGGGGTGGGGAGTCAACTCGCCGGCTGCTGACTCACCGCGGGCTGGGCATGGGGTGGGAGAGTGGGCCGGGGGCCCCCATCTCTGCTCAGCCTGGTCCTTGCTCCGGCCCGCGCGAGCTGGCCCGGGACTAGCAGCGGGGCCGGCCGGCGGGCTTGTTCGGGACTGGTTTGAGAGTTGAGAGGCCTTGGCACTGCCCGCTCGGGACAGGCATTTCCCGCCGTTGTTATCGGCGCAGCCTGCTCGGGGGTGGGAGCGCGATCGCTCGCTGCTCCTCTCTCGGAGTTTGCTTCCGCGGGACGTTGCGAGTGGGAGCTGCTGCTACTCCCCGGCCCGGGCAAGAAGGCTCCACTATGAGAGGGCCGCTTCCTGAGTGTGGGAGACACGCGCCTCGGGCTGGCCTGACGTCCCCCTGCCCCGTGTAGCGTGTCCGAGCGAGGGGTGCGGGTAGGACCGCGCGGCTGGAGGAGCTGACTGCACGTCCCCGGCTCCCTCTTGGAGGCTAGAAGTCAAGTTCAGGGAAATCGCTGTCCGCCGCGGAGTTCAGGGAACTCCGGAACCCGCCGGCTGCACAGTGCCCCAGAAAATTAAAGAACGTTTTCTTAACTCTGTAGTGTGACTGTTGCACCTGCTCACAGCAGGAGAGCCGGCCAGTTGCGTCCTGCCGAAATAGGTGCATCAGGACACAGAAGGCCTTTGGGTTCGGTTAGGGCATGGGCTGACTCTTCACTGCGCGTGTAGTAATGAGGCTTGAGAAGATGCGGGTCGGATCAACAAGTAGTAAGAGTGCACGTGCGTGGGGGACTTCCAGGATGCTGGCGTTTATTTTGACTTATTCTGTGTGTTGTTACTGTAGCCTTGCAAGATCTTGATGTCTTTGTCCTGGGGTGGGGTGGGGGGTGTCCTGGGGAAGGTGGGAAATCAAGATGCATCTCTGAATGATTGGGGGGAAGGGTGTTTGGTTTTGAAGTTTTTAAGTCAGTCCCAGCTACAGAACCAGTCATGGCAGTCTCTGTTAAATAAGTGTTTTTATCCAGTGTGTACACACTACTGTGGAAGCATGGATTTTACGTTTTTTTTCTGTGCCTAGTGCCCAATATTTTTTCTTTGATAAAGTAGAAATTGTGGTAAACGTGATGATGAGTGTTTCTTGCTTTACCGCTCCACTAGAGGGGAGCGTCCTGAAAGCTTCCTGTTAGAGAGAGCTTGAGTCATGGTGGCTGACATCCTTACTTTTTCCCGACTCCATCATGGAGTATCCAAATCTTGGTTTTTGTCAAGTCATGATGCCTTGCTAGAGAAGTACTGACTGGTGATGATCTCTCAAATTATCCTCACCAACTTGAAGAGGTTGTTGGCTGTTTGAGTTTTAGGATAATTATTAACAGTTGGAAGTGGGACAGATGGCACCAAGTTATTTTAACAGGACCTGGTCCACTATTCGGCAGCAGTCTCTCCTAAGTGTAACTGCAGGGTCACACTGGTGCTTTTGATGGGCTAGTTTTTCCTGAGTGGCTTCGTAGAATTGTTTGTCCCTACTCACTCCTCAGCTGAAGCTTTCCACAGACGTGAAGTTACGGAAAGGTTCCTGTCTTTATAGTCATCAGTAACTTGGACATTTGATTTTAGTTTGTAGCAGATAAATGGACAGATATGTTTAATGTCTTCACATAACATAGTGACTACATGGGGCTTAGCGAAAGTATGAAACACTTGTTTTAATTTTGTTTCAACCAAGTGATCACAGCAGACGTCTCAGCATGTGTGGGTAAGGGAAGTGTTCTGGCTAGAATGAAAAGCCACACTCACAGAGTATATGTTTTGTGATTTTCCTGGGGCGTGTCCTACATACGTGTGATCATCTTGCTTTTTGTTTAAAGAATTTTCCCCCCTCAGTTCTCGAATTTGTCTTTTGGCGAATGTGTTTGAGTTGGTAAGGGGTCTGGTGAGGCTGACATCTCCTCCAGTTACCTTTCAGTCGGAAGTCTCAGCGTGTTTTCGTTTTCCTCTCCCAGTAAAGCGTGACATTCAGGAAAATGATGAGGAGGCAGTGCAGGTCAAAGAGCAGAGCATCCTGGAGCTGGGGTCCCTCCTGGCGAAGACTGGACAAGCTGCAGGTGAGTGCCGCAGGGGGTCGCTCCGCAGGAACCGGGGGCCTGCCTGCTTGTTGTGTTGGGGGGAAGGAGTACGGGACAGCATCTACCCCGCCACCCCCCGTTCGTGGGGGGTATGTTCAGTTTTATTTTATTGGCAACTTGTTGAGCTTCAGTATTCTAGCAGGAAGTTGAGGTGGCCTTTAAACTCAGTTGTTTCGTGGTAGAATTTTCTGCAGGTTAGGGAAAAATCCTATTTTTGTTGGGATGTGGTGATGTGTGGTTTGTTGCTGATTTTGGAATTCTCCCTGTTTTTCCTTATATATGGGCAGCAGCAGCCTTCAGTGATTTCATTGAGCAGTTCTGATTATTTAAAGTGGGTAGTGACTTTAGGTCTCTGACTAAAAAATGACTAGGGGTTTTGTATCCAAGTGACTCACTGTGTTTTTTTTTTCTTCTGATGCAGAATGAGTAAGACATTAGATAGAGTCTTCCCAAGACTTTTCCATTGGTGCCTAGGACTTTGTGCATATCATTGCCCAAACATTTTAATTGCAGCTCAGCTATTGGCTGGCAGGACTTGAGATGATATTCTCCTGATGGGTGTGTCCTTAGAATGGGCAGAGAGTTCTGTTGACAGGGAAGGGCCTTTGACCAGTGAAGCAGTAATAGTGTTTAGAGAGAACTTCTGTTTAAACTTAAAATGGGTGATTTTTTTCCCCCAACTTTTGAAAGAATTTAGAACTTACCTAATTTGAATGGATTAAGCTCTGATAAATGACCTCATGAATTACTTTGTTCCAATTATGTTATCAAAGAGAATAATGGGGACAGCTTAGCAAAAACTTTTTTAAAAAAGATTTATTTGGAAGGCAGAGTTACAGAGAGAAAGGGAAAGACATACACACACAGAGAAATATCTTCCATTTGTTGGGTCACTCCCTAGATGGCCACCATGGCCAGGGCTAAGCCAGAACAAAGCTAGGAGCCAGGAGCTTCACTCTGGTCTCTCACGTGGGTGCAGGGGCCCAAGCACTTGGGTAACCCTCCCTTGCTTTCGCAGGCACATTAGCAGGGAGCTGGGTCAGAAATGGAGCAGAAGGGACTCAAACCAGTACCCATATGGGATGCCAGAGCCACAGGTGGCAGCTTTACCCACTATGCCACAACTCCGGCCCCAGCAAAACTTCTTGAACTTGAAAACTAAGTTCTTTTCCCATTAAGGATAATTTAACTTACTAACTAGTAGGCTCAATAAATAGAAAGTTGAATAAAGATGTATGAAATGGTGAGGATATGTTTACAGGGTATCTGTGTTTGTCTCTTACATACCACTTGTGCGTATTTTTTTTTTTAAGATTTGTTTATTTATTTGAAAGGGTTATATGTAGAGAGAGACAGAGATCTTCCATCTGCTGATTCACTCCCCAGATGGTCACAAAGGCCAGTGCTGAAGCCAGGAACCAAGGAGTTTCATCCATGTCTCCCATGTAGGTAATAGGGGCCCAAATACTTGGGCCATCTTCCACTGCTTTCCCCAGGCTATTAGCTGGGATGTGGATCAGAAGTGGAGCAACCAGGACACAAGCTAGCTCCCATATGGGGTGCTGATGTTCAGGCGATAGCTTATCTTGATATAATACAATGTTGGCACCCATGAGTTCTTTTTTTTAAAATCCCATGTTTACGGGCCTGCGCTGTGGCATAGCAGGTAAAGCTGCCACCTGCAGTGCTAGCATCTCATATGGGCGCCGGTTCAAGTCCTGGCTGCTCCATTTCTAATTCGGCTCTGTACTACGGTCTGGGAAAGCAGTAGAAGATGGCCCAGGTCCTTGGGCCCCTGCACCTATGTGGGAGACCCAGAAGAAGCTCCTGGCTCCTGGCTTCAGATCGGCACAGCTCTGGCCATTGTGGCCAACTGGGGAGTGAACCAGCGGATGGAAGACCCCTCCCTCCCTCCCTCCCTCTCTCTTTATAATTCTGAATTTCAAATAAATAAATAAATAAATTTTTAAATAAAAAATAAAGTCCATGTTTAAATACTTAAAAGAAGGAACATATATAACAATATTTGAGTGCTAACTATGAACTAGATAGTTTTTTTTTTTTTTTAAGATTTATTTTATTTATTTGAAAGATGGAGTTAAAGAGAGAGGTAGAGACAGAGAGAGAGAGAGGGGTCTTTCATCCAATGGTTCTCTCCTCAACTGGCTGCAATGGCCAGAGCTGTGCCCATCTGAAGCCAGGAGCCAGGAGCTTCTTCCAGGTCTCCTATGCGGGTTCAAGGGCCCAAGGTCTTGGGCCATCTTCTACTTTCCCAGGCCATAGCAGAGAGCAGGATTGGAAGAGGAGCAGCCGGGACTAGAACTGGCGCCCATATGGGATGCTGGCGCTTCAGGCCAGGACTTTAACCTGCTGTGCCACAGCAGCAGCCCTGAATGTTGCTTTCTTGTAGTTATCCACTTAGGGATTATCAGTGATGTGTGGTGATTTTTTCATGTTAGGCAGACTTTCTTTTTTTTTTTTTTTTTTTTTTTTTTACTGGCAGAGTGGACAGTGAGAGAGAGAGAGACAGAGAGAAAGGTCTTCCTTTGCCGTTGGTTCACCCTCCAATGGCCGCTGTGGCCAGCGCGCTGCGGCCGGCGCACCGCGCTGATCCGATGGCAGGAGCCAGGAGCCAGGTGCTTTTCCTGGTCTCCCATGGGGTGCAGGGCCCAAGCACCTGGGCCATCCTCCACCGCACTCCCGGGCCACAGCAGAGAGCTGGCCTGGAAGAGGGGCAGCCGGGACAGAATCCGGCGCCCCAACCGGGACTAGAACCCGGTGTGCCGGCGCCGCTAGGCGGAGGATTAGCCTAGTGAGCCGTGGCGCCGGCTAGGCAGACTTTCTTATTCAATGCATTTATTTATTATTATTTTTTATTTCTTTAAGTTTTAAAGCTTTTTATTTAGTGAGAGAAATGTGCAGGAAAGTGAGGGCTTTAATTAGGGGAGAAAGAAGTCCAGAAGGTAAGTTGAGTCCATACCAGGTAGAGAGCAGGCCAGGAGCCATGTGGAGCAAGCCTGCAGGCAAGAAAGCAGAGAGTGGGTGGCCCGAAGGCCACGGAGACCCACTATGTTCCAGGCCTTTTATTTACACCCAAAGTGCGAGTGGTTACATAGTCTGATTAGCAGGTGGGCATACAGGTAGAGTCAAGTAAGGGCATGAGATCACACAGGAGTTGTGGTGAAGGGCGTGGTCCCCAGGTTATAAATCTAATCAATTTTATCCTGTCTGCCTGCCTCATTCCCCTCAGAGACTCCAGACATTAATCTTTTTATTTTTTATTTTTTGACAGGCAGAGTGGATAGTGAGAGAGAGAGACAGAGAGAAAGGTCTTCCTTTTTGCCGTTGGTTCACCCTCCAATGGCTGCCACGGCTGGAGCTCTGCGGCTGGCGCACCGCACTGATCCAATGGCAGGAGCCAGGTACTTCTCCTGGTCTCCCATGGGGTGCAGGGCCCAAGTACGTGGGCCATCCTCCACTGCACTCCCAGGCCATAGCAGAGAGCTGGCCTGGAAGAGGGGCAACCGGGACAGAATCCGGCGCCCCAACCGGGACTAGAACCCGGTGTGCCGGCGCCGCAAGGCGGAGGATTAGCCTATTGAGCCGCGGCGCCGGCCCAGACATTAATATTAAGGGATGTTGAAGGGTGTAGAATCGTCATATCTTCTATAGCTGCTTCCTGCTAATAGGGGTGTAGCACAGGCCCTGCCTGTCCTGGATCTGGAAGTCTCCACCTATCTCATCTAATGAATTTGTTTTATGAGCTGGAGAATGGTCACCACCAGTGGCTGTGTCCCCTGCATGGTTAGTTATTCTTAGTTAATAGATTTATAGATTTCTTTTGCAATTTGAGCTTGTGAATTCCATAAGTTTTTGATAATTAGTTCATACTAAATATAATTAAGGTGATTTTTTTTTTGACAGGTAGAGTTAGACAGTGAGAGAGAGAGACAGTTATAGACAGTGAGAGAGAGACAGAGAGAGAAAGGTCTTCCTTCCGTTGGTTCACTCCCCTAATGGTCGCCATGGCCGGCGCTGTACCGATCCAAAGCCAGGAGCCAGGTGCTTCCTCCAGTCTCCCATGTGGGTACAGGGACCCAAGCACTTGGGCCATCCTCGACTGCCCTTCTGGGCCACAGCAGAGAGCTGGGCTGGAAGAGGAGCAACCAGGACTAGAACCCGGGGTGCCAGCGCCGCAGTCGGAGGATTAGCCAAGTGAGCCATGGCGCTGGCCAAGGTGATTTTTCTGAAGGAATTACAAAGCCAATTAAGTGATTTAAGGTTTTTCTGTTGAAATGTACAATTTTCTGGAAATATACAAGTTTACTTTCCTCTAGTAGTGAGGATAAATTAAATAGTCTGTAGTATACATAGTTAAGCCTTCTGTAGTTCGCATCCATAAATGTACTGTTTACTTAAATTTTTTTTTTTTTTGGACAGGCAGAGTTAGAGAGAGAACGAGAGAAAGGTCTTCCTTCCATTGGTTCACCCCCCAAGTGGCTGCTACGGCCGGCGCGCTGGGCCGATCTGAAGCCAGGAGCCAGGTGCTTCTTCCTGGTCTCCCATGTGGGTGCAGGGCCCAAGCACTTGGGCCATCCTCCACTGCCTTCCCGGGCCACAACAGAGAGCTGGACTGGAAGAGGAGCAACCGGGACAGAATCCGGCGCCCCGACAAGGACTAGAACCTGGGGTGCCGGTGCCGCAGGCGGAGGATTAGCCAAGTGAGCCGCGGCACCGGCCTTTTTTTTTTTTTTTTTTTAAAGATTTTTATTTATTTGGAAGGCAGAGTTACAGAGAGAGGTGGAGACAGAGGGAAAGAAGTTTTCCATCCACTGGTTCACTCCCCAAATGACAACAACAACTGGGGCTGGGCCAGGCTGTAGCCAGGAGCCAAGAGCTTCCTCAGGGTCTCCCACATGGGTGCAAGAGCCCAAGCACTTGGGCCATCTTCTGCTGCTTTTCCCAGGCTTATTAGTAAGGAGATGGATCAGAAGAGGAGCAACTGGGACTTGAACCAGTGTCCATATAGGATGCCAGTGCTGCAGGCCAGGGCCTTAACCTGCTGTGCCACAATACTGGCCCAGCTTGAAATTCCTTTTTTTTTTTTTTTTTTTTTAAAGATTTTATTTATTGGGCCGGCGCTGCGGCTCAATAGGCTAATCCTCCGCCTAGCGGCGCCGGCACACCGGGTTCTAGTCCTGGTCGGGGCGCCGGATTCTGTCCCGGTTGCCCCTCTTCCAGGCCAGCCCTCTGCTGTGGCCAGGGAGTGCAGTGGAGGAAGGCCCAGGTGCTTGGGCCCTGCACCCCATGGGAGACCAGGAAAAGCACCTGGCTCCTGGCTCCTGCCATGGGATCAGCGCGGTGCGCCGGCCGCAGCGCGCCGGCCGCGGCGGCCATTGGAGGGTGAACCAACGGCAAAGGAAGACCTTTCTCTCTGTCTCTCTCTCTCACTGTCCACTCTGCCTGTCAAAAAAAAAAAATAAATAAAAAAAATTTAAAAACATATATAAAAAAAAAAGATTTTATTTATTTATTTGAGAGATAGAGTTACAGATAGTAAGAGGGAGAGACAGAAAAGTTTTCCTTCCGTTGGTTCACTCGCCAGATGACTGCAATGGCTAGAGCTGTGCCGGGAGCCAGGAGCTTCTTCCTGGTCTCCCTTGCAGATGCAGGGGCCCAAGCACTTGGGCTATCTTCTTCTGCTTTTCCAGGCCATAACAGAGAGCTGGATGGGAAGAGAGGCAGCTGGGACTCGAACTGGTGCCCATATGGGATGCCGGAGCCTCAGGTGGAGGATTAACATCCTGTGCCATGGCGCCGGCCCCAAAATTTGATTATTTTCTGATTCCTTGCTTTCCCTCCTTGTGATCCAGTACCTAATAGGTTTGGAAGTATCCTGCTAAACCTTTTGGAATTTAATATGTAACTTAAAAAAACTTTCAAAAACTTTACCAGATGACTTGTCATTGTTTCCTAAAGAAATTCCATGTGTATAGGTATATACAGTAGAAACCCAAGGAAGTCCTGGGGCCTGTGGTGAGGTATCTATCTTATCTATCTATGCTGCTGATTATTGATAAATTTGTATTGTTAGTTTGCTTTGATTTTGGCTCCCAAGAAACAAAATATGTGTTCTATTTATCTTAAGTTTTGTTTTATTTTGCATTTAATATACATTGTGCTGAATATACAGCAAATTTAGGGTGGGATCCCTGACTGACAACAGTTGCTTGGGGATTATGACAAAAACAATGTATAATAGTGATTGAAGCCAGATGCCCAGGCTCATTTTATGTTTCACAGTCTGGGACTCTTTTTTTTTTTTTTTAAATTAAAATATTTATTTATTTATTTGAAAGTCAGAGTTACACAGAGAGAGAAGGAGAGACAGAGAGAGATATCAATCTTCCATCTGCTTCACTCCCCAAATGGCCTCAGTAGCCAGAGCTGAGCCAATCTGAAGCCAGGAGCCAGGAGCCTCTTCCAGGTCTCCCATGTGGGTGCAGGGACCCAAGGACCTGGGCCATCTTCTGCTTTCCTTGGCCATCTTAGAGAGCTGGGTCAGAAGTGGAGCAGCTGGGACATGAACTGGCACCCATATGGGATGCTGGCACCGCAGGCAGTAGTTTTACCTCCTATGCCATAATGCCGGCCCCTAAGGTTTATTTATTTTTTAGAGTCAGAGTTACACAGAGGTATCTATTTGTTTGTCTGTCTGTCTATGTATCTATCTTTCATCTGCTGGTTCACTCCTCAAATGGCTGCAGTGGATAGCGCTGGGCCAGATGAAGCCAGGATCTTCATTTGGGTCTCCCACGTAGGTGGCAGAGCCCTGGAGCACTTGGGCCATCTTTTGCTGCTTTTCTCAGACCATTAACAGAGAGCTGGATTGGAAGTGGAGCAGCTGGGACAGGAACCTGTGCCCATATTGGGATGCTGGCGTCACAAGCAGTGACTTCACCTGCTTACACCACAATGCTGGCCCTGAGAGAGATCTGTTCACTGGTTTACTGCCCAAACGCCAACAACAGTCAAGGATGGGCCAGGCGAAAGCTAGGAGCCTGGATTCCATCCAGGTCTCCCACTTGGGTGGTAGTAACTCAAGTATGTGGACCATCATCTGCTGCCTTCCCAGGCACGTTAGTAGGAAGCTGGATTGAAAGTGGAGGAGGGCTGGTGCTGTGGCATAGCAGGTAAAGCCACCACCTGCTGTGCCGGCATCCCATATGGGCACAGGTTTGAGACCTGGCTGCTCCACTTCCGATCCAGCTCTCTGCTATGGCCTGGGAAAGCCGTGGAAGATGGCCCAGGTCCTTGGGGCCCTACCCGTGTGGGAAGACCCAGAAGAAGCTCCTAGATCCTGGCTTCAGTTCGGCTCAGCTTTAGCCATTGCCCCCAACTGGGGAATGAACTAGCGGATAGAAGACCTCTCTCTCTCTGCCCCTCCTCTCTGTGTAACTGACTTTCGAATAAATGAATAAATCTTCAAAAAAAAAAAAAAAAAGATGGAGGGGAGGAGCAGGGACTTGAACTGATGTTTAATGTGAGTGTCCTAAGCAGCAGCTTAACTCACTGTGTCACCATGCCAGCCCTGAAATTCTGATCTTATTGCAAATAATTCCGGTGAGTGAAAGGAAGAAGTTGACAGGATTTTTGTGGAGGTTTAAAAAGAAAAATTAACTCACAGCGTGAAAATGAGTAGAATCAGTCAGTATATAACCAAGTATGAATATGAGAAGTAAACAGTAGTAGACGAAAATGGAACGTGAACTGAGTGTTCTGAGAAACGGCAGCTAAGGGATCATTTGTTTCTCTGTTGGGGCAAGAAGAACAGTGCTCAGAGAAAATACCGTAATGCTAGCAGGTGATAGAAGAGCAGGCTGCTTAGCTTGTTGTGCTTCTGCCTTTTCTAGGAAGAAAAATTTTCCAACAGAAAAAAAGAGAAATATTAGAGAATTAGACCAATGATTGATAAGAGAGAGGATAGTTCAAATCTTTAGGTTCTATCTATCTCTGTTTTCATATCAGAAGAATAGTTCCAGCAGATAAAATGATAGAGCTAGTTACTATTCTGAAAAAAATCCTGGAGGACAGTGGAGTGTAAGGAAACTGAGGCTAGGCAAATGTTATTCTACCTTTCAAAAAGATGAGAAGAATAAAAGCATAGATCTGGGGGCTGGTGCTGTGGCGTAGTGGGTAAAGTCGCTGCTTGCAGTGCTGGCATCCCATATGTGTGCCGGTTCGAGTCCCAACTGCTCCACTTCCAATCCAGCTCCCTGCTATGGCCTGGGAAAGCCATGGAAGATGGCCCAGGTCCTTGGGCCCCTACATCCGTGTGAGGAGACCCAGAAGAAGCTCTTGGCTCCTGGCTTCAGATTGGCGCTGCTCCGGCCATTGCAGCCATCTGAGGAGTGAACCAACAGATGGGAGACCTCTCTCTCTCTCTGCCTCTGCCTCTCTGTAATTCTGCCTTTCAAATAAACAAATAAATAAATAAATAAATAAAAAATCTTTAACAAAAGCCTAGATCTGGATACTATAAACTGGTAATAAACTGTGAAATTCTGGGACAGGCTATTTGGTAAGGAGATTTTAATTACTTAAAATGGTGGGTCTGTTATAAACAGATTGTTCCAACTTATCTTTGGTCTCTCTTTCTGGTAGATTTGTGTGGGTTTGCCATCCTCCTGTTCTGTAAGTAAACTATTTTTGGGACATGGCCATACTTGTTCGTTTCCATATTGTCTATGAATGCCTTTGTACTACAATGGCTTAGTTGAGTGGCTGCCCCTGAGACCATATAACCTGAAAAGACAAAAATATTTACTGAATGTCCTTCCCAGAAAGTTTGCCAGACAGCAAATTAGAGAAATGGTACAGACTATATATCTGATGTAAGTAGGGCATTTAAACATTAGCCATACTTTTTTTTTTTTTAAGATTTATTTATTTATTTGAAAGGCAGAGTTTACAGAGAATAAAAGAGAGAGAGAGAATGAATCAATCCATCTTCCATTTGCTTGTTTACTCCCAAATGGCTGCACAGCCAGGCTAGGTCAATCTAAAGCAAGAAGCCAGGAACTTTTTCTCAGTCTTCCATGTGAGTGTAGGGGCCCAAGCACTTGGGCCATCTTCTGCTGCTTGCTGCTTTACAGGACACATTAGCAGGGAGCTGGGTCTGAAGTATAGCAGCTGGGGCTGGAGCTGGTGCCCAAAGTGGCTTTAGCTGCTAATTATGCCACAGCACCAGCCCCTAGCCATACTTTTGGAAAGAATGTTTTAAAATACACATTTTTTGGGCTGGCACTGTGGCATAGTGGGTAAAACTGCTGCCTGCAGTGTTGGCATCCCATATGGGTGCCAGTTCAAGTCCTGGCTGCTCCACTTCCGATCCACCTCTCTGCTCTGGCCTGGGAAAGCATTAGAAGATGGCACAAGTCTTTGGGCCCTTGCACCATGTGGGAGACCAGGAAGAAGCTCCTGGCTCCTGTCTACGGATTGGTGTAGCTCCACACGTTGCGGCCAACTGGGGAATGAACCAGAAGATGGGAGACCTCTCTCTCTGCCTCTCCTTCTCTATCTGTGTAACTCAAATAAGTAAATAACTCTTAAAAAATGCATATATTTTTATTTGATACATAGTAATTGTACATATTTATGGGATACAGTGACATTTCCATTCATTTATACAATGTAATGATCAGATCAGGTTAGTTGGCATATATTTCACCTTAGACATAAAATTTTTCTTTTTGTTGGGTTAGCTATTTCTGTTAGCTATTTAAAAAAATTTTTTTTTATTTATTTGAAAGGCAGAGAGAGAGGTAGAGACAGAGATCTTCTATCTGTGGGTTCACTCCCTAAATGGCTGCAATGGCCATGGTTGGGCCAGACTGAAGGCCAGGAGCCAAGAGCTTTCTCTGGTCTCCCATGTGGGTGAGGAAGCCAAAGGACTTGGGCCAACATCATCCACTGCTTTCCCTGGCCACTAGCAGGGGGCTGTATTGAAAGTGGAGCAGCAGTTGGGACTTGAACCAGCACTCATATGTGATGCTGGTGCTGCAGGCAGCAGCTTATCCCCTGTGTCACAACGCTGGTATTTTAAAATACCAGTTAATTGTTATCAACCCTAGTTATCCCTGTGCCATAGAACATTAGAAGTTATTTCTCCTGTACCCCTGGACCCATTAACCCTGGAATTTACCCAAATGGAATTAAAGGGGAGAAAAAAAGAGCCATTTGCACCTCAATATTTGTTGCAGCTCAATTAACAATAGCTAAGACATGGAATCATCCTAAATGTCCATCAGTGGATGACTGGATAAAGAAACTATGGGATATGTACTCTATGGAACACTATACAGCAGTAAAAAACAGTGAAATCCGGGCATTTACAACAAAATGGAGGAGGCTGGAAAACATCATGCTGAGTGAAATAAGCCAGTCCAAAAGGGACAAATATCATATGTTCTCCCTGATCGATGGCAACTAAACAAGCATCTAAAATGATACCAATTGAAGTGAAATGGACACTATGAGAGACAATGACATGATCAGCCCTTGTCTAGACTGTTAAGGAACAACTTACTATTTTATTCCTTTTAGTATTTTTGTTGTTGTTGTTGTTGTTGCTCTGTTCTACATAAGACCACTGGTTGAACTCTGTAATCAATGCACAATCATTCTTAGGCATTTAAAATTAACAGAAAAGTGATCTCTGTTAAACATAGGAGTGGGAATAAGAGAGGGAGGAGTTATATAGGTCGGCACATGCTCACTCGGACTTACCTCCAATGGTGGAACTAGAAATGTGCCAGGGGATTTCAACTCAATCTTACCAAGGAGGCAGGTACCAATGCCAGCGCACTTGGTAAAGTGATAAGTATAAATACACAACCGATCAAAAAGATAGGGTAAGTGTCGATGAGATTTCACAAATAAGACCAGTGTAAGCAAATAATGAAGGATAGAATTAAAAGGGAGAGAATGATCCTGCAGGGGAAACAGGACACACAGCAGACTCATAGAATGGCAACACTCCTGCCTCGGAATCAACACTTGGGACATTCGGATCTGGCTAAAAGGTCCATGAGAGTATCACAGGCATGGAAAGCCATGACATGGTGGCAAAAAACAATCTACGGGCGCCGGATTCCGTCCCGGTTGCCCCCCTTCCAGGCCAGCTGTCTGCTGTGGCCAGGGAGTGCAGTGGAGGATGGCCAAAGTACTTGGGCCCTGCACCCCATGGGAGACCAGGATAAGTACCTGGCTCCTGCCATCGGATCAGTGCGGTACGCCGGCTGCAGCTCGCCGGCCGCGGCGGCCATTGGAGGGTGAACCAACGGAAAAGGAAGACCTTTCTCTCTGTCTCTCTCTCTCACTGTCCACTCTGCCTGTAAAAAAAAAAAAAAAAAAATCTAAATGAAAGATCATGGTGAACAAGACCCCAGCAGAAGGAACAGGCCATAAAGGAGGGAGGCACCTTTCTCTGAAGGGAGGAAGGAACCTCCACTGTGATACGGCCTTGACTAAACAAGTTCAGAGTCGGTGAACTCAAGGGGCTTCCATAGCCTGGACAGCTCATAGCAAGAGTCTCGGGTGATTGCTGACGTCATAAATAAGAGTGCCAATTGTTAAATCAACAACGGGAGTCACTGGGTGCATGCTCCCCACGTAGGATCTCTGTCCTTAATGTGTTTTACCTGCTCTCTCCACTCTATCTCCCCCATGCCTTCCCTAGACTCTGGTAACTACTGTTCTTTTCTTCCTTTTTTTAAAAAAATGTTTATTTATTGATCTTAAAGCAGAGTTATATGGAGAGAAAGCATGAGAGACAGAGATCTTCCATCTGCTGGTTCACTCCCCAAATAGCTGTAAGACCTGGACTGGGCCAGGCCAAAGCCAGTATCCAGGAACTACTTCTGTGTCTGCCACATGGGTACAGGGGCCCAAGGATTT
The DNA here is from genome assembly GCF_964237555.1 of Oryctolagus cuniculus. Taxonomy (NCBI): domain Eukaryota; kingdom Metazoa; phylum Chordata; class Mammalia; order Lagomorpha; family Leporidae; genus Oryctolagus; species Oryctolagus cuniculus. Next base: position 41,626,319 of record NC_091448.1, on the reverse strand, counting down.
GGGCCATCCTCCACTGATTTCCCAAATGCATTAGCAGGGAGCTGAAGTGGAGCAGTCGGACTTTAACCATCGCCCATATGGGATGCTAGTGCCGCAGACCATGGCTTAATCAACTGTGCCACAGTGCTGGACTCTTCTCTGTTTCTTCAACTTTGCTTCCATATATAAGTGAGAATTGTCGTGATACTCATATGACAAATATAGGTTATGACTTTACAATTGGCTAAATGTCTCTTAAATGGAATCATTTGTCAACCTGGAGAAGTCTCTAGCATCATGTTGTGGGATTCTATTCTTGTTTGTCTGGTCAGCATCTAGCGTCATGGTTAAAACCATTTCAGAAGGTAGGCTTATTTTTGTAGATAGTTCAGTATAGTAGAGGCACAGAATTTAGATTCACAGTTACTGCCAAAGACTGGAAAATATAATTCAGTTGAATAAGTATCAAGTTATATACTTGAAATACTTGGTTATCAAAAAAGAAGGTGAGTAATTACCTGCCTTGGTGTAGTCTGTCACCAAGAAGACCTTAATGGACTCAGCCTGAACAAAGAGTGCCATAGAGAATAGCAAAGCATGCTTCCTTCCTTGCGTCAGATCCAGGAAATTAATTAAGCCAACCATCCCACCATGAGACTCTGCCTGGAGCATTGTTATCAGTGGTTACCACAGCAGACAAATGGTGCCTTTACAGAAGTAATCGAGATACCAGGCTGTCAGAGGAGCAATTGAAATGGCTAAACATGTTTAGCTTGGAGAAAGGGAAAGTTAGGGAGACAGAACTGATAAATATCTTTAAATATTTGGAGACACATGGAAGGAGGTATAGATTTGTGTTTTCAAAAAAAGTCTTCAATGTGACCAACATTGTAAATGTTATTTTCTGAACATTTCTCATTAGAGCTCACTTGTGCACAATTGTTCAAGTATACTTAGGAAATGCTATGGGAGAAAAGACATTGCACTAGCCTTCTTTAAAAAAGTTATGGTTATATAATGTAATTTGCATACATGCAAAAGGAGTTTGAGGGGGAGAAATCACTGTATACTGGAATTAGCATGAAAGGCTTAATAGGATTTTTACTAGACCTAAAAGAATATCTAAAACTCAGATGCATTGAGAAGATGGGAAGACATTGTCAGATGGGATGTGGCACCAGTGCCGTGTGAAAGCAGGACTGTACTCTGTGTAGGAATGAATAGGGTAGCTGAATGGGAAAGTCTTACAGGGAACCGAAAGTCAGTGCTGGATAGTAAAGCGAAAGGTGAATTTTTCCACTCCATAGAGATCCTTTAATACCTGACACGGTCCTGTGAGTCCTCTGGCTGTTCAGGCAGATGAAAGTTTCAGGACCTGGAATTAGCTTTCTCAAGAGGGTGAGGTTTGCTTGCCCTGAATTAAAGTTCTCAGGAGGATAGGTCTGCGGTTGGAGAATGTTAAAGAGGAAGAAGCACTAAAGAAATCTTAACCTACATTCCAAAAATACTTCCTAGTTGTTCAGTTGAAAGATTCTCTAATTTTTACTTTTGACAAGCAAATCTCTAGTTCATTGTTTCTTTTAAAGATTTTTATTTATTTATTTATTTGAAAGGCAAAATTAGAGAGCAAGAGAGAGCAAACTTCTGTCTGCTGGTTCACTTCCCAGATGGCTACACAGCCAGGAGTGGGCCAGGCTAAAGCTGGCAGCCAGAAGCTTCATCCTGGTCTCCCACCATGGTGACAGGGGCCCAAGGACTTGTGCCATCTTCAACGGCTTTCTCGGGTACATTAGCAGGGAGCTGGAGCAGAAGTGGAGCAGCCAGCATTCAAACCCGTGCCCATATGGGGATGCTAGCCTCACAGGTGGATGCTTAACCCAGTATAATGCCAACCCCTACTTCACAGTTTCTAAAAACTCTTCCTTATAGTTCCTTACTGCGCTCTTTGTTTTCCTCCTCCTCCTCCTCCTTCTTTTTTTTTTTTTTTTTTTTTTTTTAAGAACTATTTATTTATTTGAGAGGCAGATTTATGGAGAAAGAGATCTTCCATCAGCTGGTTCACTGGTTCACTGGCTGTAGTGACAAGAGCTGGGCTGATGAGAAGCCAGGAGCTTCTTCCAGGTCTCCCATGCGGGTGCAGGAGCCCAAGCACTTGGACCATCTTCCACTGCTTCCCAGGCATAGCAGAGAGCTGGATTGGAAGTGGAGCAGTTGGGACTCGAACTGGCACCTATATGGTATGGCAGCACTGTAGGCAGTAGCTTTACTCACTATGCCACAATGCCAACTCCCCTATTTTCTTTTTAAAGATTTATTTGGTTATTTGAAAGGCAGAGTTAGAGAGAGGGAGAAAGAGAGAGAGAGAGAGAGAGAGATCGAGAGAGAGAGATCTTCCATTCTGTGGTTGACTCCCAAAATGGCTGCAATGGCCAGACTGGGCTGAACTGAAGCCAGGAGCCAGGAACTTCTTCCATATTTCCCACGTGAGTTCAGGGGCCCTACTTCTTGGTCTGTCTTTCACTGCTTTCCCATCCCATATGGAATACCATTGCTGCAGGCCATGGGTTAACCCACTGCACCACAGCACTGGCCGCACCCCACTTTTCTGCAAGAAGGAAAACAAGCCTGTATGTAGATGACACCTTTTTTGGTTATGGTTTAAGACTTAGATTTTTCCAGATTAATGAGGAAATTTTGAAAAGTGTGGTAAGGGGCCAGCACTGTGGTGTAATGGGTTGGACATCCACCTGTGGTACTGGCATCCCATATGGGCGCCGGTTCAAATCCCAGCTATTCCATTTCCGATCCAGCTCTCTGCTGTGACCTGGGAAAGCAGTACACGATGTTCTAAGTCTTTGGGCCTCTGCAGGGGTGTGGGAGACCCAGAAGAAGCTCCAGGCTCCTGACTCTGGATTGGCCCGGCTGCAGCCATTTAGGGAGTGAATCAGTGGATGGAAAATCTGTCTGTAACTCTGCCTCTCAAGTAAATGGATAAATCTTTAAAAAAAAAAAAAAAAAAGGCCAAAAGTATGGTAGGACTTCAAGGGTGAAACTGCAATATTTCAGTTAAAAGTTTATTTAGGAGAGTGTCAGGGAGGGCCGGCGCCGTGGCTCAATAGGCTAATCCTCTGCCTACAGCACTGGCACACTGGGTTCTTGTCCCGGTCAGGGTGCCAGATTCTGTCTGGTCGCTCCTCTTCCTGTCCAGCTCTCTGCTGTGGCCCGGGAGTGCAGTGAAGGATGGCCCAAGTCCTTGGGCCTTGCACCCACATCGGAGACCAGGAGAAGCACCTGGCTCCAGGCTTCAGATCAGCACGGTGCGCCGGCCGCAGCGTGCTGGCCACAGTGGCCACTGGGGAGTGAACCAACGGAAAAGGAAGACCTTTTTCTCTGTCTCGCTCTCTCACTGTCCATTCTGCCTGTAAAAAAAAAAAAAAAAAAAAAAAAACGGGCCGGCGCCGCGGCTCACTAGGCTAATCCTCTGCCTAGCGGCGCCGGCACACCGGGTTCTAGTCCCGGTCGGGGCGCCGGATTCTGTCCCGGTTGCCCCTCTTCCAGGCCAGCTCTCTGCTGTGGCCAGGGAGTGCAGTGGAGGATGGCCCAGGTGCTTGGGCCCTGCACCCCATGGGAGACCAGGAAAAGCACCTGGCTCCTGGCTCCTGCCATCGGATCAGCGCGGTGTGCCGGCCGCAGCGCGCCGGCCGCGGCGGCCATTGGAGGGTGAACCAACAGAAAAGGAAGACCTTTCTCTCTGTCTCTCTCTCTCTCACTGTCCACTCTGCCTGTCAAAAACAAAACAAAACAAAACAAAACACATAAATAATAAAGAAGAGTGTCAGGAGGGTGATACTGCTGAAAGGCTAAATTGTAGAATACTTCAGGAAGGGAGGAAGGGAACTTAGAATTGAAAACTTGTTTAAAGGGAACTGCTCAGTGCCTGTGTGTAACACTTGCAATGCTGGCATCCCGTATGGGTGCTGGTTTGAGTCTTGGCTGCTCCACTTCTGATCCAGCTCCCTGCAAATGTACATGGGAAAGCAACGGAAGATGGTCCAAGTCCTTGGACCCCTGCACCCCTGTGGGAGACCCGGAAGAAGCTCCTGGTTCCTGTCTTTGGATTGGCCCAGCTCCGGTTCTTGTAGCCATCTTTAAAAATAGATTAAATAAAAATGACTCCTGTAACCTGATCAGATTTTTATCAGTGGTTTTGTTCAAGATGGACAAGAGGCACAGAGGATTTCATGTTCTAGAAAACTGCTCTTTGAGAGTATGAATATTTTTTGCTATTTATCTTTCATTAATATGGGTAAGTGAGGCATAAGCATGAGCTTTACTTGGGCTTCAAAATAATTTAGTGACTGGGAAGGGACTACAATGCAAATTTGATATGTGATAGCTTATTTTCATAATGCTAATACCTGATGGGAATGCTTTAAACTCCTAGTAAGTGTCATTTAGACTGGTTCCAGTGATACAAGTACTGATTTTTATGATCTTGTATTACTGTTTAATGGCATTCACTTTTTTTTTTCTCCTGAATTGCCTTCTACACAGAGCTTGGAGGACTCCTGAAGTATGTTCGACCCTTCTTGAATTCCATTAGCAAGGCTAAAGCAGCTCGTCTGGTCCGATCTCTTCTTGATCTGTTTCTTGATATGGAAGCAGCTACAGGGCAGGAGGTAAGCTATGTTGATGACAGAAAGTAGACAATATGCACAAAAGCCTGCTTCAGTGAAAGAAATGCATGCTTCATTGTGGAGCTGTGTAGAAGGCACAGCTCAGGTCTTATCAAGTCAGTTTCTCTTTGTTACAGGGCATTTGATACTTTGGGTCTGTTCCATGCTTTGCTTTGTAAGTGGAGATTGTCAGTGGTCCCTGGAATCCTCATTACATCAGGGTCACAAACTGATTCTTGTCTTTGAGGTATTGTATTGCCACACCTTTGTAATGTTTTCTATGTATGCGGTACCTTTCATCTTGTGTCACAGAGCTTCTTCTAAGCACTAATTAAGTCTTGTGGCACCCTTTCTTGGCACGTTTTGTACTGCATATATGCCTCTGTTGGGGGTGAGCATCTACTTATTTGTGTCTTACATTGGTACACGTGACTTTGATGTTCTTGTAGGTGACTCTGAGATCAGAGCAGACCTTGAACTGTACTGAAGAGTGCCACTCTGGAATCACGGAACTTCTTCCAGCCATTTCAGACATAGCTGTATTTTCTGCAACTCAGGACAAGACACATACCAAAATTAAAACTTTTTCTGGGAGCTGGTGTTGTGGCCTAATGGGTTAAGCTGCCACCTGTAAGGCCAGCAGTCCATTAGGTTCCAGTCGAGTCCTGGTTGCCCCCCTTCCAATCCAGCTGCCTGCTGATTTGCCTAGGAAAGCAGAGGAATATGGACCAAATGCTTGGGCCCATGCATCCATGTGGGAGACCCAAATGAAGATCCTGCTTTGGCTTGGCCCAACTCTAGCTGTTGTGGCCATCTCAGGGTAAACCAGTGTATAGAAGATCTCTCTGTTTCTCTCTCTCTTTTTTTTTTTTTTTTGATGTATTTTTAAATTTTTTTTAAAAAAGATGCATTTTTATTTGAAAGAGTTACACAGAGAGAGAAGGAGAGGCAGAGAGAGAGGTCTTCCATCCACTGGTTCACTCCCCAATTGGCTGCAATGGCTGGAGCGGCGCCGATCCAAAGCCAGAAGCTTCTTCCGGGTCTCCCACAGGGTCCCAAGGACTTGGGCATTTTCCTCTGCTTTCCCAGACCATGACAGAGAGCTGGATCAGAAGTGGAACAGCCAGGACTCAAACCGGTGTCCATATGGGATGCCGACACTGCAGGCTGTGGCTTTCCCAGATATGCCACAGCGCTGGCCCCCTCTCTGTCTCTTTCTATGTTTCTCTCTCTTCCTCTCTGTAACTCTGTCTTTTAAATAAATAAATAATCTTAAAAGTCATTCTGTAAAAAGTGGTAGATTCAAGAAGGGTTCTAGTCCCAGTTGGGGTGCTGGTTCTGTCCCGGTAGCTCCTCTTCCAGTCCAGCTCTCTGCTGTGGCCCGGGAAGGCAGTAGAGGATGGCCCAAGTTCTTGGGCCCTGCACCCGCATGGGACACCAGGAGGAAGCACCTGGCTCCTGGCTTTGGATCAGTGCAGCGTGCTGGCTGTAGTGGCCATTTGGGGGAGAACCAATGGAAGGAAGACCTTTCTGTCTTTCTCTCTCTCACTGTCTAACTCTGCCTGTCCAAAAAAAAAAAAAAAAAGACAGTCACTCTTCTTATAAGCTTTATGTGTTTTTATGTGTTGAGGAAGGCAGGCAATAAATATATAAAATGTCAGGAAATATTAAGGAATTGCTAGTTGATTATGGGTCTGATTGTTTGCTGTAGCCTATGTAGGTATACAGTTGAAAGATTTGAAAGGCCATAGTAGCATATTGAGCAAATGGTGAGGAATAGTAAAAAAAACCCACAACACAAAAGTTCTACTTTGAAGTCATGTCTTTTGTAAAAACTGTTTTTGTTTTCTTTTTGTCTTAGTGATTCGTTGAGACCTGCTTTAAAGTACCATAACTGACTTCTTTTTAAAAAAGATTTATTTATTTATTTGAAAGAGTTACACACACAGAGAAGGAAAGAGAGAGAGGGAGGGAGGGAGGGAGGGAGGGAGGTGTCAGTCTTCCATCTGCTGGTTCACTCCTTGATTGGCTGCAATGGCTGGAGCTGTGCCTATCCGAACCCAGTACTTCTTCTGGGTCTCCCATGTGGATGCGAGGGCTCAAGGACTGGGGCCATCCTTTACTACTTTCCCAGGCCATAGCAGAGAGCTGGAGTGGAAGTGGAGCAGCCGGGTCTCGAACCAGTGCCCATATGGGATGCTGGCACTCCAGGTGGCAGCTTTACCGGCTAAGCCACAGCACCGGCCCCTTTTTTGACTTCTTTTATAGAGTTTTCAAATTCATCTGTTTCTGGCAGGCTATGTTTTATGATGATAGATCAAAAAACAAGTAATATTTAGATGCTTGCCTATTGGACCAAAGTGTTAGAAATTTTTTATATAGATACATTTATTTATTTGAAAGGCAGAGTTATAGAGAGAGTGAGAGAGGAAGGGGCAGAGATCTTCTATCTGTTGGTTCATTCCCCAGATGGCCACAACGGCAGGAGCTGGGCAGGTCTGAAGTCAGGAGCTAGGAACTTCTTCCAGGTCTCCCATGTCAGTACAGGGACCTAAGCACTTGGGCCATCTTCCACTGCTTTCCCAGATGCATCAGCAGGGAGCCAGATAGGAGGTGGAGCAGCAGGAACTTGAACTGGTACCCATATGGGATCCAGCACTGCAGGTGGCAACTTTACCCACTATGCCACAGTGTTGGACCCCTATAATTATTTTATTTTTTAAAAAGATTTATTTATTTTTTGAAAGAGTTACAGAGAAGGAGAAGCAGAGGCAGAGAGAGAGAGAGAGAGAGAGAGAGAGAGAGAGGGAGGGAGGGAGGGAGGGAGCCCCTCTATCTGTTGGCTCACTCCCCAAATGGCTGCAGTGGTCAGGGCTGGGCCAGGCCGAAACCAGGAGCCAGGAGCATCATCCAGGTCTTCCATGTGAATGCAGAGACTCAAGGACTTGGGCCATCCTCCACTGCCTTCCCAGGCACATTAGCAGTGAACTGTATTGGAAGTGGAACAGCCGGGACTTGAACCAGCACCCATGTGGGATGGTGGCACTGCAGGTGGGTTTACTCACTATGCCACAGCACTGGCTCCTAGAATTATTTTTATGAATAAAAGAAAATTATTTTTATTAGATACTTGTCTTAACTAACCCTAACTTTTAACCAACCCTACTTTTTTAAGATTGTACTTTTGGCCAGCACCGTGGCTCAATAGGCTAATCCTCCGCCTGTGGCACCGGCACACCGGGTTCTAGTCCCGGTCGGGGCACCAGATTCTTTCCCGGTTGCCCCTCTTCCAGGCCAGCTCTCTGCTATGGCCCGGGAGTGCAGTGGAGGATGGCCCAGGTGCTTGGGCCCTGTACTCAATGGGAGACCAGGAGAAGCACCTGGCTCCTGACTTCAGATCAGCGCGGTGCGCCAGCCGCAGTGCACCGGCCGCAGTGGGCACTAGAGGGTGAACCAACAGAAAAGGAAGACCTTTCTCTCTGTCTGTCTCTCTCTCACTGTCCACTCTGCCTGTTAAAAAAAAAAAAAAAATTGTACTTTTTGGGGCAGGATTTGGCTAGTGGTTAAGAACCCTCTTGAGACACTTACATCCCACACTGAAATGCATGAGTTTGAGTTCTGGCTCTGCTGATTGCAGCTTCCTACTAATGTGCACCCTGGGAAGCAGCAGGTGATGAGTCAGGTACTTGGGTTCCTGCCACCCATGGAGGAGTCCTGAATTGAGTTCTAGTCTGCTAGGTTTGCACTGGTCAGTCCCAGCTGTTGCAGGCATTTAAGAAGTGAGCCAGTGGATGGGAACTTCCTGTCTGTTTCTGTATCTTTTTCTCTCTGCCTTTCAAATAAATAAACTTTTTAAAATAAAAAATGTGTTTTTTTCTCATGAATGTGAATCCTATTTAGTTTAAATAGGTTACTTATTTATTTATTTTAAAGATTATATATTTGAAAGGCAGAGTTACAGAGAGAAGGAGAGACAGAGAGAGAGGGAGAGAGGTCTTCCATCTGCTTGGTTTACTCCCTGAAATGGCTGCAACAGCCAGGATTGACACAAGTTGAAGCCAGGAACCAGGAGCTTCTTCTAGGTCTCCCACATGGGTTCAGAGGCCCAAGTACTTGGGTCATCTGCTGCTGCTCTCCCTGGTGCATTAGCAGGGAGTTGGATGTGAAGTGGAGCAGCCGGCACTTGAACTGGTGTCCATGTGTGATGCTGGCGCTGTAGGCCAGGTCTTTACCTGCCGAGCCATTGCACTGTCCCCTAAATTGGGTACTTTAAAGTTGGCTGACCATTAAATGTTTGTTTGAAAGTAATGTTACTGGTAACTTTCTTTAATAAAGATCATTTGAAAGAGTTACAGAGAGAAAAATAGGAGAATGAGAGAAAGAGTGATCTCTGCAGCCCATTGGGAGCCAGGAGCCAAGAACTTCATCTAGGTCTCCCACGTGGATGGCTAGAACTCAAGTATTTGGGCTGTCATCTGCTACCTTCCCAGCTGCATTAGCAAGGAGTTCGATTGGAAGTAGAACAACCAAGACTTGAACCTGCGCACATCCAGGATGGTGGCATTGCAGACCATGTTTTAACCCACTGTGCTACAACACTAGCTCCTACTAGAAACTTTTTGTACGGAAAAAATATTTTTATTAGTGTGTTAGTGTGAAGTAAAGACTGCTTTTTTTTTTTTTTTTGATTAGCAATTTATCTTTTATCATGAGCTAGAGTCTTACTATATATACTAAGAAGAACTTCTTTTGGTAATTTTTGTAGATTATAGGTTATTTGCTTGTTTTGGAACAAATATGACTCATCTAGATTGCTTCATCTGTATGTCATATTCAGCATGGCCAACTTTGATATCCAACTATTAGTTAAGTCCTGTTCATCTTTTTTGATGTCTGCTTCTCCACCTCTTTTCTCTTTGTTCCCTCTTTACAACTAGCAGCTAGCTTGGTTCTTAATTATTTGCTATTTGAACTACTGCAAAAGCCTCAATCTGTCCTGTTACCATTGACAGAGATATCTTAGTAAGTAGGCCTCTGATCATTTTGTTAATTTATTTTATCTTTTTAAAGATTTATGAAAGAGTTAGAGGGAGGGAGGGAGACACAGAGAGAAATCTTCCATCCCTTGGTTTACTCCTCAAATGACTGTAATGACCAGAGCTGGGCCCATCCGAAGCCAGGAGCTAGGAGCTTCTGCGTTTCCTTCATGGGTGCAGGGGCCCAAGCACTTGGGCCATCTTCTGCTGCCTCTCAGGCACATTGCAGGGCACTGGATTGGAAGCTAAGGAGCCAGGACTTGAACTGGCATTCTGGTATGAGATACCTGTTTTACAAGTTGCAACTTAACCCAGTGTAACAGAATGCCAATCTCTGATAGGCATTTCTTAGCTCCCCTTCTGTGCTCCCAAGTCACAGAGAGCTAATGACTTAAATATTCTTTGTAAAAATAGTTCATTGAGGGAGCCCAGTGTTCAGCCTAGCAGTGAAGATGCTTGCATCCTGCATTTGGAGTGCCTGGGTTTGATGCTGGCTCTGGCTCCTCACTACAGCTTCTTGCTAATGCAGACTCTGGAGGGCAGTGATGATGGCTCAAATAAATAGGTTCTTGCCACCCATGTGTCAGACCTGGATTGAGTTTCCTGCTCTTGGCCTGGCCCTGGCGCTGGCTTAGCCCCACCTGTTGCAGGTATTTGGAAAATGGACCAGGAAATGGTAGCTTGCTCTGTCTCTTTGCTTCTGAATGAATAAATGAATGAATGAATAAATAATAAATAAAGAAGGAAATAGAGGTGAGTATTGTGGTGTGGTTGGTCATATCAGAGTGCCTGGTTGGAGTCCTGGCTAACTCCATATCCAACTTCCTGCTAATGTGCATCCTGGGAGGCAGCAGATGATGGCTCAAGTATTTGAGTTCCTGCCACACATGTGGGAGACCCAGATGGAGTTCTGTGCTTCTGGCTTCCATCTTGCCCATCCCTGGCTGTTGTGGGCATTTGGCATGGGGGTGGGATGGGGGAGTGGGTGGGTGAATCAGTGGATAGAAGATCGTGCTCCTCTTCTGTTTCTTTTCTCCCTCGTCTCCTTCCGTCTTCTCCCCTCCCCTCCCCTCTCTTCCTCTCCTCTCCCTATTTTCTCTCCTCTCTCTTTCCCTCCTTCCCTCCCTCTGTGTATGTGTGTTGCTCTGCCTTTCAAATAAATAAAAGAAAAATTATTTAGTGAATATTCTTCAGTTTCTAACATGAGCAGAGATCTTACTTTGAGTTTGGCTTCTTAAACATAACCCAAAACTTTGAAATTGCAGTTGACTTGATTTTTAAAAAAAATTATTTATTTGAAAAAGTTACAGAGAGAGGTAGAGAGAGAAGTCTTCTATCCACTGGTTCACTCCCCAGATGGCCGCAACAGCTGGGGTTGAGCCGATCCAAAGTGAGGTGCTGGGGGCTTCTTCCAAGTCTCCCACATGGGTGTAGGGGCCAAAGGACTTGGACCATCCTTGGCTACATTCGCAGGCATGTTAGCAGGGAACTGGATCAGAAGTGGAGCAGCTGGGACTTAAACCAGCACCCATATGGGATGCTGGTGCTGCAGGCCAGGACTTTAAACCTTGTACACCATAGCACCAGCCCCAATTGGCTTGCTTTTTAGTTTAATTTTTGATTCTATCTTTATTTTTATTAAAACTTTTATTGAGTTTAGGATTGGAGATTAAGTAGCCACCAAGCAGCTCTAATGAGGAGTTGTAAAGATTTCACTGAACCTCTTACTGGTGAATCATCCATATGCTGTGTACTATTCATCTGCCAGTTTATTTTTTGAGCTTGAATTTGGTATTTCGAGACAAAAAACTCTTAGCAGTCTGAATTATGCACTTTAAAACTAAAACATTACAACATCTCTTAAGAGAATTTGGGATTTATTTACATAAAAACTTGGATGAAGCAGTTCTCTGGAAAGCAGGGTTTCTCATTTCATTTCCTTTTGTATTATGCTCTGATTAGTGACCACAATACAAAGCTTAAAGTAACAGAAGTTAAATAAGGTCTGTAGTACTTTGTGTTTTTTCAGAGCTACCATGTCAAAGATACCTAATGGTTTACTGCAGGAGCTAGTGTAGAATACTATCCTACAAAAACAGTAGTTATAAATCAGTTGCTTTTTATCTTACATTTAATTTCTTTAGACACTAAATAGAATATGTAAAGAAGAAATTAAAGCTGTTCTCCAAAGCATGGTTTGTAGGAAGAATGTGAAGACATAACGTTGCATGTACTGTCTTACTTGTTGCAGGTCGAACTTTGTTTAGAGTGCATTGAATGGGCCAAATCAGAGAAAAGAACTTTCTTACGCCAAGCTTTAGAGGTATGTGTAAACATTAAAACTGATTGTAGGTTTCTAGGTACTAGGTTAGGTAATGCCATCCCAGTCAAAAGTGTTTTCAGCACTTGTGTTACCCAGTCACCTAAAGATTATTGATGATGGTCCTACTCCCTGGTTGAAGTTTTAATACAGACCCGAAACTTGGTTCAGGGAAGTAAACAACAACATGGTAAAATTAGTTGGCACTGGCCTTAACAGGAGACAGTATTGTGGACAAGATGATTTGTCATGCTGAATTTGATGTTATCATCAGGACTTCTGTGACTGTCAATCTTTGATTTCTTTCTGTGGCTTTTTTTTATGCCCTTCCCTTGAATCAATGCCTTTTTTCTTTCCTAGGCAAGACTAGTGTCTTTGTACTTTGATACCAAGAGGTACCAGGAAGCATTGCATTTGGGTAAGTAAACTGGTAGAAATTGATGAGCCATTTTAGCTATCTAAATGAATTTTTTCTAATTCTGACTGTTCTTAATAATTGCCTATTAATAACATATTTCACCTGCTCTAAGAAGAATTTAAAGTAGCCTAAATTTACTCTATCATACCATATACTGTTTTGAAGTTCTGAGAAAGTGGCTAGAGATTTAGAGAACTTAAACTTAGTGTTTAAGTTTCTTGAATTTAGAGCAGTAAAATCTTTCCATTTTAATAGTTGAGACGGTTTTCAATGTGTATATATGTTTTGTGTTTGACCCCTTTTACATTTCAGATTTTCGTTTTAAAATGGCACATGTTTAAACATGTCACACTTATTACATGTTTATAATTAATTTAAAATCTACTTTTAAGATCAAGAAATTAATTGGGTCTAAACATATGTAGAAGCTGGATTGGGCCAACTTAAGGCTTTCCCCTGTGTGGCCTTTATTTAATTTTAAATTTTTTAAGATATTTATTTGTTTGAAAGTCAGAGGTACAGACAAAGAGGGAGATCTTCTATCCACTGGTTCACTCCCCAGATGGCTGCAGTGACCAGTGCTGGACCTTGCTGAAGCCAGGAGCTTCATCCAGGACTCCTATGTAGGTAGCAGGGCCCAAGCACTTGGCCATCTTCTGCTGCTTTTCCTAGACCATTAGCAAGGGGCTGGATTGGAAGTGGAGCAGCTGGGATATGAACTGGTGTCTACATGGGATCTTGTTGTCACAGGCAACAACACCACAACACCGGCCCCCATGTGTGTCCTTTAAACACAATGAAACTTTCCCTTGCTCCTTTTTATTTATAAGTAGATCTGGAATATTTTCTGTAGACAGGAAGACTTCATGACTTTTATGGTCTTTTAAATTGAAAAAATTGCCTGTATATAATTTTTTTCTTGCAAAACTGGCAATTTTATGTGGTTTAAACAAATAGTAGCATTTAAATAGCTTCAGAAAAACAGTGGAATATGGCCTAAGTACGTGGGCCACTGCCACCCATGTTGGAAATCTGGATGGAGTTCCTTCCTCCTGGCTTTGGCTCTGGCTGTTGCAGCCATTTGGGAAGTGATCCAGTAGATGGAAGATTCTTTCTCTCTCTCTGACACTGGCTTTCAGATAAATAAATAAATCTTTAAAAACAACAGCAGCAAATAGTAACATTACAAAAACTCCAGCTTCATTGAGATATTTCACAAACTAAAATTCACCCTTTTAAACTGTACAATTTAGTGGTTTTGACATGTTCACTAAGTTAGCAGTCATCACCACTAATTTCAGAGCATTTTATCAGCCCAGAAAGAAACCCTGTGTGTAGTCATTTTCCATTAGTTCTCCATGCCCCAGCCCGAGGCTTCCCTAATGTATTTCCTGTTTCTGTAGGTTTGCTTACTTTGGACATTTCATATACGTGAGATTATGCAGTATGTAGTCTTCTGCGAATGACTTCTTTCACGGACTGTAATATTAATATGTTCCATGTTTATGTTGTAGCATGTGTCAGTACTTCATTTCTTTTTATTGCTGAATTAAGAGTCCACTGTATGGATTTATCACGTTTATCCATCATCAGTTGATGGACATTTGGATTGTTTCTACTTTTTGGAATTTGAAATACTGATATGAAGAGGCTTTATGTGGACATGTTTTCCTGTTGGGTATATACCTAGGGTAGAATTGGTGGATCATATAGTAACTGTTCAGTTTTTTTTTTTTTTTTAAGATTGATTTATTACTTCAGAGGCAGAATTACAGAGAGATGGAGAGACAGAGAGAAAAGTCTTCCATCTGCTGGTTTACTCCTCAAATGGCCATAACAGCAGGAGCTGGGCTGATCTGAATTCAGGAGCCAGGAGCTTATTATGCATCTCCCATGCAGGTGCAGGGGCCCAAGCACTTGGGCCATCTTCTGCTGCTTTTCCAGGACATCAGCAGGGAGCTGGATTGGAAGTGGAGCAGCTGGGACTTGAACCAGCACCCATATGGGATGCCAGTGTCACAGGCAGATGCTTAACCTACTTTGCCACATTACCATTTAGCTTTTTAAGGAGCTGCCATACTGTTTTCTAAACTGGCTGCACCATTTGAGTTGCAGCCATGTATGAATGACTGTAGTTTCTTTGCATCTTTACCAACGCCTAATATCATCTGTTTTTTCTTCCAGCTATCCTGATGTGTATGCAGTAGCATTTCTTTTTTCTTTTTCTTTTTTTTTTTTTTTTTTTTTTTTTGACAGGCAGAGTGGACAGTGAGAGAGAGAGAGATAGAGAGAGAGAAAGGTCTTCTTTCTCCGTTGGTTCAGCCCACAATGGCCGCTGCGGCTGGTGTGCTGCGCTGATCCAAAGCCAGGAGCCAGGAGCTTCTCCTGGTCTCCCATGTGGGCGCAGGGCCCAAGGACTTGGGCCATCCTCCACTGCACTCCCGGGCCATAGCAGAGAGCTGGACAGGAAGAGGAGCGACTGGGACAGAATCCGGCGTCCTGACCGGGATTAAAACCTGGTGTGCTGGCGCCGCAGGCGGAGGATTAGCCTATTGAGCCGTGGCGCTGGCCATGTAGTATTTCATTATGATTTTGATTTGCATTTCCCTAATGCAAGTGATATTGATTATTTTCAAGTGTTTCTTGGTCATTTGTACATCTTTGGAGAAATATCTATTTACATACTTTACTTTTTTTTTTTTTTAAGATTTATTCATTTATTTGAAAAGCAGAATTAGAGAGAGGCAGAGGCACAGAGAGAGAGAGAGAGAGAGAGAGATCTTCCATCTGCTGGTTTATTTCCCAAATGGCTGCAGTGGCTGGAGCTGGGTCAATCCAGAGCCAGGAGCCAGGAACTTCTTCCAGGTCCCTCACATGGGTGCAGGGACCTGAGGACTTTGGCCATCTTCTACTGCTTTCCCAGGCTATAGCAGAGAGCTGGATCAGAAGTGGAGCAGCCGGGTCTCAAACCAGCACCCATATGTGATGCTGGCACCACGGGTGGTGGCTTTACCTGCCACACCACAGTGCTGGCCCCCTTTACTTAGTTTTTAGTTATGTTCTTTCTGTTTTTGTTTTTTATTCTGAATACAGGTCCCTTACCAGATTCATGATTTGCAATTTTTTTCCCATTCTGTCGATTGTTTTTTCACTTTTTTTGATGATGTCCTTTGAAGTAGATTTTTTTTTTTTTTTTTTGAAAGGCAGAGTGGACAGGAGAGAGAGAGAGACAGAGAAAAAGGTCTTCCTTTTCCGTTGGTTTACCCTCAATGGCTGCTGCGGCTGGTGCACCGCGCTGATCCGAAGCCAGGAGCCAGGTGCTTCTCCTGGTCTCCCATGTGGGTGCAGGGCCCAAGGACTTGGGCCATCCTCCACTGCACTCCCGGGCCATAGCAGAGAGCTGGACTGGAAGGGGAGCAACCGGGACAGAATCCAGCGCCCCGACTGGGACTAGAACCCGGTGTGCCGGCGCCGCAGGTAGAGGATTAGCTATTGAGCTACGGCGGCGCCGGCTTGAAGTAGATGTTAACCTTTTTTTTTTTTTAAAGATTTATTTTTATTTATTTGGAAGGCACATTTACAGAGACAGAGACAGAGAGAGAGAGATCTTTCATCCACTGGTTCACTCCCCAAATGGCTGCAACAGCTAGGGCTGGGCCAGGCTGAAGCCAGGAGCTTCTTCTGGGTCTCCCACGTATGTGCAGGGACCCAAAGACTTAGACCATCTTCAGCTGCTTTCTGAGGCACATTAACAGGGAGCTGAATCAGAAGTGGAGCAGGTAGGATTCAAACTGGTGCTCATTTGGGATGCCGACGTCACAGCTGGCGGCTTACCCGCTATGTCGTGATGGCGGCCCCTCAGGCAGGTTTTTTTTTTTTATCCTGAGAGTTATGAGAATGGGAAAGTGAGATTTTATAAGTGTTATGGTATTAAGATTATGGCTAACAAAGAGATATCTCTATCTCCTTTCCTTCTCTAGGTTCTCAACTGCTTCGGGAATTAAAAAAGATGGATGATAAAGCCCTTTTGGTGGAAGTACAACTTTTAGAAAGCAAAACATACCACGCCCTGAGCAATCTGCCGAAAGCCCGAGCTGCCTTAACCTCTGCTCGAACCACAGCAAATGCCATCTATTGCCCTCCTAAACTGCAGGCCACCTTGGACATGCAGTCAGGTAACTTGGAGCTACTTCTGGGATGTGTTTTCTTCGAGCTCATCTTTCAGCTGCAAGGAATGAGGCTTGGGTCTGGAATCCAGTGGGCTGATTTGGTTTAAGCCAAATCAACACTTTAATCCTTAAAGGATTAGAGGCTACCTTTCTAACTAGCTAGTCTCCCTCCTGTTACCTCTACATAGCTGTCTGCCTCCTGTTAGTTACTTCACATGGATTAAGAATGTGTTTATCTGTGCATGACCAGGTAGCCTGGCTGGTACAGCTGAACTCTCTAGAGACGTCTTCCTTAATTTTCCTCTGTGTCATTATGCAGAATGCTGACATTTCTCTTCAAGATTGGTCTAACTCAACTCTGTTAACTCTTGGAGACCTTTGTAAAGCTTGTTGGACTTTTTGAAAGGGCCTTAGATCAGGGCTTAGTATAGTATGTAGCTTTGTGGTATAGTGTGTCAATGTTAGGGTTAAGCCCGGGGGTTGGCAGGTGGGATATTGTTTCTTGAATTCAGCAGCTTTTTTCCCAGGAGACATTGCTGTTGAGGGAGTGTTGGAATTGGAGGCAGAAGATTGGTTTGGGTGCTGATGTTCAGTCTCATGGGTAAAAGATAAACCCACCAGCTTGCATTGGTGTTGTGCTCTAGAATCAGACTTTCTTAGGTTGACATCTCGTTCTTTGGTTGCTAGATGTGTGACTTTGGGCAAATTCCTTAATTTATCTTTAACTTTTGCTGTCTGTAAAGTGGTGCCAGTCACTGTACCCCCTCATAGAACTGTGCAGCTTAAGCCAAATATTGGCAACTTTGTTTAAGCCACTACTCTATTAACTGTTCCCTTCCTAAATAATCAAGATTTGAATTGCATCCTATTTTTTTTGAGAGACAATAGAGATGGTTCCTTTACAGAATTTATACCACTGTCCATTTTTACCCCTCATCAAGAGTGATTTTCCACTTGTCTTTTTGTTCCATAATAAGTCTTTAGTCTTTCTTTTAAACCAGAGGTTGTCTTCTCAGTTTTTGATCTGTCCTGGCTAAAAAAACCACAGCACCTTCTCCTTTTTTAAAAAATTATTTGAGAGGCAAGAGAGAGAGAGAGAAGGGGAGAGAGGGAAAGAGGTCTTATCTACTTGTTCACTCATTGAGTTCCTTCAGTGTCTGAGACTGGATCAGACTGAAGTTGGGAGCTGGGAACTCAATCCAGATTTCTATGTGGGTAGCAGGGCACGAACTACTTACATTATCATCCCTGCTTCCCACGGTCTGTACTGGCAGAAAACTGAGATCAGAAGCAAAGCTGAGACTCAAACCCAGGTACTCTGATGTGGGATTCAGGCATCATAATCAATATCTTAACTGCTAGGCCAAATGCGTGTCTCCCTCCCTCCCTTCCTCCCTCCCTCCCTCCCTCCCTCCCTCTTTCCTTCCCTCCCCTCCCCTCCCCTCCCCTTCCCTTCCCTTTCTCCTTTTTTTTTTTTTTTTTTTAAATTTGACAGGCAGAGTTAGACAGTGAGCGAGAGAGAGAGAAAGGTCTTTCTTCCGTTGGTTCACCCCCCAAATGGCCAGTACGGCTGGAGCACTGCACCAATCCGAAGCCAAGAGCCAGCTGCTTCCTCCTGGTCTCCCATGCGGGTGCAGGGCCCAAGCACTTGGGCCATCCTCCACTGCCTTCCTGGGCCACAGCAGAGAGCTGGACTGGAAGAGGGGCAACCAGGACTAGAACCCGGTGCCCATATGGGATGCTGGCACTGCAGGCAGAGGATTAACCAAGTGAGCCACTGCGCCATCCCCTTCCTTCCTTCCTTTGCACAGGGGCTGGCACCGTGGTGCAGTAGGTTAATCCTCCTCCTGTGGCACTGGCACCCGATAGGGGCGCCGATTCTAGTCCTGGCTGCCGTACTTTCAATCCAAGTCTGCTAGGACCTGGGAAAGCAGTAGAAGATGGCCCAAGTCCTTGGGCCCCTGCACCCATGTGGGAGACCAGGAAGAGGCACCTGGTTCCTGGGTTCGGATTGGTGCAGCTCCGCCGTTGGGGCCATCGGGGGAGTGAACCAGCAGAAGGAAGACCTTTCTCTCTGTCTCTCCCTCTCACTGTCTCTAACTCTACCTCTCAAATAAATAAATAAAATCTTAAAAAAAAAAAAAAAAGGTACAGAGGAGAGGCCAAAGCAGAGACTGAAATATCTTTCCTTTGCTGGTTCACTCCCTAAATGGCTGTAACAACCAGGGGTGGGCCAGGTAGGAGCCAGGAGCTTCATCTGGGTCTCCCACATCACCAGGGAGCTGGATCAGAAGTAGAGTGGCTGGGGCTTGAACCTATGCCCACACGAGATCCCGGTGCTTTAGGTGGCGACTTTACCTGCTACACCACAGCACTGCCCTCCCCCTTCTCCTTTTTCAATTGCTATCTTCCCCTTTCTGTTAATATTCTTGAAAAAGTTGAAATTTTCCTTACTTTGGTGTCTGTGTTAACGCCTTGGAAGAAGTCAACAGATTCCCTAAAAATTTCTGATTTTTGGATTGGCATTGTAGCATAGTGAGTAAAATCGCTGCCCACAATGCTGGCATCACATATGGGCACCAGTCCAAGTCTTGAGTACTTCACTGTTGACTCTGCTCCCTATTAATGGCCTAGGAAAGCAGCAGAGGATGTCCCAAGTGCCTAGGTCCCTGCTGCCCATGAGGGAGACCTGGAAGAAGCTCCTGGCTCCTGGCTTTGGCCTGGCTCAGCCCCAGCCCAGCTGCTGTGGCCCTTTGGAGAGTGAACCAGCAGATGGAAGATCCTTCTCCCTCTTTCTCCTTCTCTATATGACCGTGACTTTCAAATAAATAAATCTTTAAAAAAAATACCAAAAAATTTCTTTTATGGGAATCCAACCCTGTTGAACATTATAGGGTTTTGTTTGTCACTGTCTTCTTGGTTTTCCTCGTAAATATTTGTGGCCATAGTTGCTATTTCCTTCTAACCCTAAAGCATGCATGTTGCTTTTTAGTTCTTTTTCCTTCCTGTTCTCATTTTCTGTCCAGTTTCATCTCCCGTGGCTTAGCTTCCACATAATACTGATTTCTGGTAGCTTCCCTCGTTCTTAAACTCTAGATCCAGGTTTCCAGCTACTTAAAGGATGTATGTATGTAATATCCCATAGGTATCTCAGTGTCAACATATCAAAACTAAATTTATTTTCCAATTCTCCTGCCTAGCTTTTCCTTTCTGCATTTCCTGTCTTAGTTAATGGTATTATTATTGTCTTAGTTGTTCAAGCTGTTGTCTTTGGAGCAGTTTTGACTCCTTCCACTCCATCCGTTAAGCCAGTTACCAAATCATGTGGATTTTCCTGTTTCTACAGGCCACTCCTGTGAGTTACCACCCAGGCCCCTGAGGCAGTCAGTCCTTCACAGTCTAGACGCTAGTACCTTGGTGCTTTGTCTCATCCATTCTTACTGATTTCACTGTCATTTTTCTGAGTCACAAATCTGATCATACAGTTCCTTTGTTAAAAATTTCTTCTTGTCTCCAGGCAAACTTTGTCTTTAATGTGGTGTTCAAAGGAAGGCATCCTTCCCTTTTTACTTTCCTCTCTGGTATCAGATTCTCTGGATACTTCATGCTGTCTCCTGTTTTGGTGCCATTGTATATCTTGTCTTCTCTGCTGGAATTCCCCTTTCACCTTGTCCCTGTGGCAAACCCCTATACATCCTTCTAGATCCAGCTCAGATGTCCCCTCCCTCTGTATCTTCTTTGCTTTTGGACTTCCCTATCAACGGAACGTTCTTTTGTATGTATTTTGGTAATACTTTAGTTAGTGACTGTTTCCAGCCGGACTGTGAGCTCCTTCAGAGCTTATTCTTGTTTTTTTTATTTTTATTTTTAAAATTTTTATTTAATATTTTGAAAGACAGGAAGAGGGAGACAGACAAGAAGAGATGTCCCATCTACTGGTTCACTCCCCAAATGTCTGCAGCAGTCATGGCTGGGCAGGCTGAAGTCAGGAGCCAGGAATTCATTCCAGGTCTCCTGCATGGGTGTCGGGGACTCAAGCACTTGAGCCGTCCCCTGCTGCCTCTTAAAGTGTGCCTAAGCAGGAAGCTGGGACTGGGAGCAGAGCTGGGACCCTAGCTACTCTGACATGGGATTCAGGTATCCTAAGTGATGAATTAACTCCTTTGTTTTCTCTGTTGCTCTATCAGCTTGTTTGTGTTGGATGAATAACAGTCTAGTTTTTAAAAGTAAACCTCATATGCTGACCATGACACTCCTGGTGCTCACATGGTCCATATTTACTCACTTGTTTGCTAAGGCTGTATACTGGCTTTTGGATCTTACTTTACTTTTTTTTAAAAATAACCATACATATTTTGGGTCTGGCCTATTCTGTACTAGCTCTGTATTTAGAGATATGGGGAAATGGGAATGTATTTCATTTAGTTTGGCATCACTAATAGTATTTTTGGGGGTAGACATTTGGCTTACCAGTTAAGACGCTGCTTAGGAAGCCTGTATCTCATATCAAAATGCTTGTTTCCAGTCCTGACCCTTCCATTTCCAATCCATCTTCCTGCTAATATACACCCTGGGAGGCAGCAGATGGCGGCTTAAAGTATATGGGTCCCTGCCACCTACATGGGAGACCTAGATTGAGTTCTTGGCTCTTAGCTTCAGTCTGGCTTAGCCCTGGATGTTGGAGGCATTTGTGAGGTGAACCCATAGATGGAAAATCTCTCTCTCCTGTCTCTGACTCTCAAATAAAGTGAAGATAAATGAAAATATAAAAATTAAAATTAATGGACTGGTATTGTGTTAGAGCGGGTTAACCTACCACTTGCAACACTGACATCCCATATCTGAGTGCCGATTCGAGTCCTTGCAATTCTGCTTCTGATCCAGCTTCCTGCTAATGCACCTTGGAAGGCAGCAGAGGATGGCACAAGTACTTGGGTTCCTGCTACCCCTGTGGGAGACCAGGATGGAGGTCCTGGCTATTGGCTTCTTCCTGGCCCAGACCTGGCTATTATTGCCATTTAGGGAATAAACTAGTAGATGGAAGATCAGTATCTCTCTTTGTCCATCTCTCTTTCTATCTCCCTCTGTTGCTCTGCCTTTCAAAAAAATAAATCTTTAAAAATTTAGCAAAGAGGTTGGGTTCTTTAGGAACCCTCCATGGTTGCAGGAAAGGGCAGGTTTTCCTCCAAGCCTCTTCAGTTAAGAACAATAGTAGAAAAAGGATTTGATTCCTCCAGCCTCAAAGTGGGAAGTTCTTTGGGCAGGATAAAAGGGCTGGGGTTGGCACATGTCATTAGTAAATTACTAGGTGAGCAGTTTGCCATTGCATGCCATGACCACAAGAATGCCACAGGTAGGTAGAAGGTGTGCTGAAACATCAGTTGCTTCCATGAGCAGCTTCATCCTTTACCTTGGTTGTGCTAAATACTTCCTTCGTGTCACTTGATGTGAAACATACTGGGAGGCACTGGGTTAGAAAATGGATGGGGCTGTGGTCTGTGACTACATGAGGGCCTGATGCAAAGTTAGAGCTGATATACAGAAGTATAGCCTGTGTTGGAAGAACTAATTTTTGTGTTATCCCAAGTGATAGCATAGGTTGGAAGTAATAGCAGGTTCAATCAAAGTTAATTTCATTGGGAGCAACCACAACTTCTAAACCCGGGATTGGGAACTTTTTTCTGCCAATGGCCATCTGGATAGTTAAAACATCATTTACAGGCCATATAAAATTATCAGTGGAAAAATTAACCTGCTAAAGATTTACTGAATTTTGAGTCCTGCCTATGGGTTGCCTTGGCAGGGCCAGACCAAATGATTTCATTGGCCTTGCACAGCCTGCAGGCCAGATGTTCCCCACCCCCGTAATCTACACAGGATTGTTAGCCAAACTATGGATTGGTTAGCTGAACTATGCTTTATCAACCTAAAGAAATACTGCTTATCCATGTACAGCTAAGTTCATGAGATCTGTACACTGATTACATCTAGGCAGAAGTGAATCCATAAATTGACAAATATTGAAGTGAAACGAAAAGAAACTTGTTTCTCTTTCTTCCCCTCCATGCAAACTGCTTAAGTATAAAAATGTCAAGCTTTGGAAAGCTATCTTAAAGTACTTGATATTATTAAAATAGGTTATTTAGGCTGTCTAGGGATGTTTAGGTCAATTTCCTACTTGTGAAAGTTATGTCATGGAGGATAAACATGGCCTTTTACAGTGGCCCCAAAAGACAACAGAGCTGAGGATAGTGTAGTGAGAAGCACAGGAGGAAGATGGGACACTGTATAGTATTTATGATTCTCTCTGAGTTAGTTGGGTCTTTGACTCTTTCGGGAATGGATTATGGCAATATGACATTGACCTGAGAATTGAAAAACCTGGTTCTGATCTCATTTCTCATTAGCTGACTGTGACTTTGGACAGATACTTTCATTCTCTCCTGATCTCATCAATAAGGTGATGGGGTTGGAGTAGATTTCTGAGGCCCCTCCCAGCTCTGATCTTTAATGGTTTTATTATTTTGTATGGTTCTTACTCGTTTCTTTTCAATGCCCAGGTATTATCCATGCAGCAGAGGAGAAGGACTGGAAAACTGCATACTCGTACTTCTATGAGGCATTTGAGGGCTATGACTCCATCGATAGCCCCAAGGCCATCACATCTCTGAAGTACATGTTGCTGTGCAAAATCATGCTCAACACGTAGGTGCACATTAACTCTGGAATATAAGAGCCTCAGGTCCTTCAGCTGTCTGTCTGCCATGCCATGGCAGAAATGGCCTGGGCTGGGAGTGGCCAGTAGCAACTGCAGCCTCTGGGGCGGGTTGCGGTGGAGTGGGAGGATCAGAGGTGTTGTTTGCTGGACTTTGAGAATTGGGAATACAGATTTTAGAAGGCCCCTTCCCAGTCTCCTCATCCTTCAAGTTCTGTCCTCATAGATACTGAGCATAGGACAGAGGACAGAGGGTCAGGAAATAGCTTGGAGACCAGTGCTACCCAGCCAGGCAGAATGGGGAGGGAAGAGGTAAGGAGAATTTTGAAGCGTGAACAACAAAGAGTATGACAAATCTTTTTATAAAGAATTTTACAGGACTATTCATACACTTTTGGGAATAAATGAAATACTGGGATTTGTTTTTCATCTTTGGATTACACAGGGGTTGTGTTTTAATAAGACCTATTATATTGGGGTTTGATTTATCGTTCTGCCTGTTGGGTGTATTGCCTTTTTTTTTTTTTTTGATGGCAGAGTTAGAAACAGAGAGAGATAGACAGAAAGGTCTTCCTTCCGTTGGTTCACTCCCCTAATGGCCGCCACAGCCAGCGCTGTGCCGATCTGAAGCCAGGAGCCGAGTGCTTCCTCCTGGTCTCCCATGTGGGTGCAGGGACCCAAGCACTTGGGCCATGCTCCACTGCCTTCCCAGGCCACAGCAGAGAGCTGGACTGGAAGAGGAGCAACCAGGACTAGAACCCAGGGTGCTGGCGCTGCAGTTGGAAGATTAGCCAAGTGAGCTGCGGCGCTGGCTGGGTGTATTGCTTTTAATAGTTTCCATTTGACTTTCTTTTAACATTGGAGATTTTCTACTCAGTGCTCAGCTTTGGCTCAGAGTGAGAAGGCCTAGCTTTTGGAATGAGGGGCCTATGGGTTCAAGGGTTGGGGCTGATTATTTGCGTGGGCAGTGTCTTCCCAGTGTTCACAGTAGAATTCTGGAAAAAGGAAAATTCACCTAAACCTATGCTTAGAGGCGTAACATCCTGGAGCAATTGACCGAGTATGTCTTTTTTTCTAGCCCAGAAGATGTCCAGGCTTTGGTGAGCGGGAAGCTTGCACTTCGGTATGCAGGGAGGCAGGTAGGGAATACCTTGACTGCACTTCTCACTCAGGCCGGCATGTTGTCAGTCACCTTGTTTGATGAGACTAGTGCTGTTCAGGGCTCCATGCTGCTCTCTCCTTCCCCCTGCCTGCTTCCTTCCCTTAAGCACATTCAGTATGTTTCTTTTTTTCTTTCTTAAAGATTTAGTTATTTATCTGAAGGGCAGAATTAGAGAGAGAGAGAGACAAAGAGATAGTGAGATCTTCCATCTGCTGGTTCACTTCCCAAATGGTCACACCAGCAGGGCTGGGCCAATTGGAAGCTAGGAGCTTCTAGGTCTTCCATGTGAGTGCAGGGGCCCAAGTACTTGAGGCGTCCTCTGATGCTTTCCTAGGTGCATTAGCAGGGAGCTGGATCGGAAGTGGAGCAGCCAGAACTCAAACCGGTGCCCATATGGGGTGTTGGTGCTGCTGGCGGTGGCTTTACCTGCCACATCATGGCACCAGCCCCTCAGTATGTTTCTTATGCTGTTAAATTCTTGGGCCAGAAATTCAGTGTTTTGTGCTTTTATGGATGTCAAGTGGTTTGAGGGACTTCCAGAACTGAACTGTAGAGTGAGTAAGTTAGGTTGCATTAACTTTGACCAAAAGATTAACTATCATGAGCCTATGAAATCTTGGATTTCCAGAGTCAGGAACCTGGTCAGTTCTGCTGCATATGTGCTTTAGGGAGGTTAGATTGCCTGGCGTAAAACTGGGCTTTGATACCAACCTGAGTGCTTCTCAGCTCGGTACCTTTTTTCCCCCAAAGATTTATTTATTTATTTTAATCTACTTGAAAGGCAGAGTTACAGAGAAAGGAGGGGAAGAAAGAGAGAGAGCTCTTCTGCTGGTTCACTCTTCAAATGGCTGTAGCAGCCAGGGCTGGTGTTTCACCGGCTCCGCCACAGCTCTGCTACAGTGCCAGCCCCAGTACCTTTTCACTCATGCTTTAAAATTTGAGTTTGATGAAAAAAGAGACTCTTGGTGATTGGTAGCCCTTTTTGTGATACCTTATGTCTGAGTGGGTATGAATGGGCTTAAAAGAGCAAGTATGTTGTGACCTATGTAAGTCTCATTTCTCAGATGTGGGCCATCCCCTGTTTGTACTCTGCCTGATTAGCACCAGTGAAAGCAGACTTTCTGCATTTCAAATGCAATTGTTGCAAACAAGCAAATTGGCTATCTCACCATATTTTTGGAGGAACGGCCACAACATAATTTCTTTGTTCTCTACAAGTAGCCCTGAAATTGGCATTCCATCTGTAAAAATTTCAAGTCAGCTCCTAGTTTTGACCTGAAAAATACTTGTTACTATTGTAGTGACAGATGCACTAATCTCTTTAGAATTAGAGTTGAGGAGATGAGTGCAGATAGGTCAAGTGTCTGGTACAAGGTCAGGTAGCTAATGGAGCTGGACTTTGTGCTTGAGTTATATGGTTCTGGGTTCAGGCTTTTGTCATTGTAGCATTAACATTTGTTCTAGAAATGTCAACCGCAGACCGCCCTTGCGATAGCTGTGCACCATTTAATCCGCTGTGTGGTAAAGCATACTGTCCTTCTTTAAGGATGTAGTCTGACAGAAGAGCAGCTCCTTCTGTCCTTTATACTTGGATGACAGCTTTCAAATAGCAGTCAGGCTGGTCTCCCAGAAAAAAAAAATGAGCATTGCAGATTTCTTACGGAGTGGAGACTTGGTAGCTTGGCCTTTTATAATTATATGAGAAGTTCCCCATAACCACCGATTGTGGTTTCATCCCTGTGAGTGTGTATTCTGTGTATACTGACGCCTCGGCCCTAATGAAAGTGGGCCCTAGTACTTTCCCAGACATCTCCGAGTGACTGGACAAAGCACAGGTGCAGGCAGGTCTGAGGGCAGGAGGGAGGTGGGGTGGGTGTGGAGATAAGGGAGTCCTGGAGGAAGGAGGAAGACCACAGTTGTCTCATCAGTCCCCTCTGAGCGTGTCAACTGTGGAGAATGCTACATTGGGGTCTTTTTGGAAAACCTATTTCCTAGTATTCTTAGTGTCTTTAAGATTTCAAAAGGAAACTGGTTGTCAGTGATATCCACACTTGTAGTTTTTCTTCCCAGACCTCTGAAGGAGCAGTGGTGGGGAGGGCTCTTCGACAGACTGCTCATGAGACTTTTTGGGTGAATGTGAGTGCACAATAGATCACTTTCACGATTTGTCTCTTTATTCTCAGACAGAAGCATTAAAATGCGTGGCTCAGGCTAGCAAGAACAGATCACTGGCAGATTTTGAAAAGGTGAGCATGGTGTTGGGTTGGTAGGGAATGGGTGGAGGAGAATGGATGTATATTTAAGAAAACTTAACGGAAATAGAATTCCACACAAAGTTGCAAAATAGTATAGTGATCCCTTGTACGAGTCACCTGGTAAAATATCAAAACCAGAAAATGTTTATGCACTTGTATACGGTGAAACTTAAGGTGATCTAAATGATATATAATTTATATATGGGAACTTTTTCAATTTCAGAGGTTTTTCTGTCATCCTTTCCCCTGGCAGATCTGTTACCTGCATTGTGTGGTTGAGGGAACCAGGGTTCAGGAGGATGCCCAAAGTCACACAGCTAACGGGGTCTGACTTGCAGCTGTTGCATGTGTTGCAGTCATAGGTGTTCCATCTGCTCCGCACATGCTAGGTCTGCTTCTTCTCTGTGCACAACGGAAAGTCTAGACACTTCCCCAGGGTGTTATTCCAATTTTCCTTTGACTCCTGTGCCTTTTGCTCATTGTCTGGGACGTTTCAGAAAGGAAGAACAACTTACCTTAGAGTGAGGCTTATGTATTCTTTTCTGAATTTCTCCCCTCTTAGTGTAAAGACCAAATTAATAATAACAAAACTAGATCTGGAAGCAAGGACGTAGTGTGGAGACTAGACTATGTGGCTCTGACTGTTCCCATCATTCTTCATCTTTTTGGAAGGTTCTTTCCAATTCCTTTGCCCCTTACTTGTCATGATTTACTTGTTTCTTTTAACACCTTTGCAGCACAGCCGATGTGAGGCTGGGGTATTGAGACAGTTAGTAATGGTAAATAAGTACATACACGAATAAGTCAAGAGCATTTTGTCTCAGACTTGGGGATATCTGATGAAACACTTCTGTTCCATGTGGCTGTTGGGAGAAGAGGTTCTATGATGAGACATTTGGGAAGCATCAAGAGCCAACAAAACTGGAAAGGTCTTGTATTTTCTTATGAGTGCAGGGCCATCCTGTGCTCATATTCCTCATAAAATTCAAAGAGCTACTTGTAGAATTCAGTATTTTCTGTTGCTTACCCCAGAATTTTTTCTTTTTCATGGAGACCATATATGTTCTTTGGAATACATGCTGAAATACATTTGTAGTTAAATTGACCCAGCTGTAACCATGGGGTTACAGATTTGAACTGTTGATGGAAAGGTTTCAGACTGAAAGTGGGTAGCTCTTTTTTTTTTTTTTTAATTAAGATTTATTTCTTTATTTGAAAGGCAGATTTACACAGAGGCAGAGAGAGAGAGAAAGAGAGACAGAGAGAGAGGTCTTTCATCTGCTGGTTCACTCCCCAGATGGCTGCAATGGTCAGAGCTGCGCTGATCTGAAACCAGGAGCTAGGAGCTTCTTCTGGGTCTCCCACATGGGTGCAGAGGCCCAAGGACTTGGGCCATCCTCCACTGCTTTCCCAGGCCACAGCAGAGAGCTGGATTGGAAGAGGAACAGCCGGGACTAGAACTGGTGCCCATATGGGATGTCAGTGCAGCAGGCAGCGGTTTTACCTGCTACACCACAGTGCTGGCCCCAAATAGCTCTATCTTTTAAGTTTTGTTTTGTTTTTTAATTTAAGATCTTCCATATAGTGGTTCTTTCCCCAAATAGCCACAACAGCTGGGGCTGTCCAAGCTGAAGCCAGGAGCCAGAAACTCTACCAGGTCTCCCATGTGGGTGTCAGGTGCCATCATCTGCTGCTTCCAGAGGCAGTAACAGGAAGCTGGATCTGAAGCAGAATAGCTGGGACTTAAACCAGCACTCTGATCTGACATGTGGGCATCCTAGGTGGCAGCTTACCCACTTTGCCACAGTTCCTACCTGTGTCTTTTAGTTCTTGACATTCCTTTTCTTCTGCTTTCTGTCTTGGTTTTTCTCTCATCTCCTCAGATCTCTTGGAACTTCCTTCAACCATATAGTTACCAGGGCCAGCAGACTACTTAGAAAGCTAGGAGTAGCATGACGTTAAAAGCCCTTCTCTGTGCCAAATTTCTGTTCCTGGTTCTTTGGACAGGCCCTGACAGATTATCGGGCAGAGCTCCGTGATGACCCAATCATCAGCACACACCTGGCCAAGTTGTATGATAACTTACTGGAACAGAATCTGATCCGGGTCATTGAGCCTTTCTCACGAGTACAGGTAAGAACCCTCTGGGGACTCCATCTGTTTCTGCCTTGGCATCCTTTGTCTTCACACAGCCACCCAAAACAGGAACTCAATTCCAGGGGTGTGCCTGGTGGACACGAGGCCACCAGGAGCTGTCTTGATAGTCGTGAATTAAGGAGAGAGATGTTGTAGGGAGAGGCTTGAGTTCTGGTTGTAGTCTTCTTGCTTTTGTGGTCACCGTGCCTGTGGCCAGTGTTATCTGTATTGAAGGTATGGGACATGAGTGTGTTTATTGTCTAGAGAAAGGCAGGCAGATGGACAGATCACATGAGACTGAGGCTCAGCCAATGAAATATTTAGCAAGGATGTCAAGAGATACAGCGGTTTCACTCCCACACCCCCATATCCCCATCTCCTATTGGAGACAAAAGTAAAACTTTCAGTGTTGGTGTCTCTCTGCTTTCTTTTTAGATTGAACACATATCTAGCCTCATCAAACTCTCCAAGGTAAGGAGTCCCTGAGGCCACTGAGTGGGTAGGGATGGGGAGAAGGTGCAGAGGGGCTGGCATTTGTACCTGATGGGTCTGTCGGAAAGTTGCCAAGCTTCTCAGCGGAGAACCGCAACACTGGGCTCAGAGCTGGAGTTGGTTGCATTGTTGCTGTTTTGTTTCCAATCCTTTTGCCCTAAAACCCCTTCTACAACCCTTTCCTGTCAGGGTGATCTCTAACTAATGGATACTAGTCCCTTTAATTGTGTGCTTTGATTTTAGGCCGATGTGGAAAGGAAATTATCACAGATGATTCTTGACAAGAAGTTTCATGGTGAGTAATAGTCACACAGGCAAGGGGCTGGGAGTGTTGATGAGGTGGTTGAAGAGGGAAGAGGTCTCTCTTTAAAAGGCTCTGTTTGGCTGGCACCGTGGCTCACTGGGCTGGTCCTCTGCCTGGGGCACTGGCACCCCGGGTTCTAGTCCCAGTTGGGGCGCCGGGTGCTAGTCCCGGTTGCTCCTCTTCTGGTCCAGCTCTCTGCTATGGCTCGGGAGGGCAGTGGAGAATGGCCCAGGTGCTTGGGTCCCTGCACCCGCATGGACCGGGAGGAAGTGCCCAGCTCCTGGCTTCGGATCAGTGCAGTGCCGGCCGTAGCGGCCATTGCGGGAGTGAACCAATGGAAGGAAGACCTTTCTCTCTGTCTCTCTCTGTCTAACTCTGCCTGTCAAAAAAAAAAAAAAAAAAAAAAGGGCTCTGTTTGTCCTGCTGGTTCCCTGGGACCCTGACCCCTCCTCCCCATGGTGAGTGTGTGATAAGCATGGGCAAGTGGAGCGGGAGACAGGTTTGGAGAGATGGAGGCGGCTCGGCAGTGGGCCGCTTCACAGCTGTGTTTTGGTCTAATCTTGTCTTTTACCTGGGTTGCCCTTGTATCTTTTGCAGGGATTTTGGACCAGGGGGAGGGTGTCCTGATTATTTTCGATGAACCCCCAGTAGATAAAACTTACGAAGCTGCTCTGGAAACAATTCAGAACATGAGTAAAGTAGTGGATTCCCTCTACAACAAAGCCAAGAAACTGACATAGGTGAGTGCCGGCTCTAGGACCCAGGGCCAGGCAGCGCTGTCTTCTGCCTGTCGAGACTGAAACCTGCTCCTGGTGTCCTCGTGGCTTCCCGATTGACGCTGCCCTGTCTTCTCTTACAGAGTTGGATCTGTAGCGGTCCTTTGGCGAGTGTGTGTGGCGGGAGAGTGGAACCTTGGGGGAAAATGCTAGGAGATTCTTTTTTCTTTGTGTTCTACTTTTCGCTCGGAAAGTTTTTAAATCCTCATTTGGTGCATCTGTATTCCAGCCGATAGGTGTGCCAGTTTTCATGTAATCTTTACTGGCCCAACTTGGGAGTGGGGAAATTGCTTAAAAAAAAAGAAAAGGAAAAAAAAAAGATTATTCTAAATAAAAGGAAAAAGGCTTACACTACCTAAAGCTGTGCTCTCTGCCTCTCGGGAGAGGGCTGCAAAGCCAGGCACCCTGCCCACCACTGTGGGGCCTCGTCCACCCTCTGGGTGTCACCTCTCCTCTTCAGAATTGGGTGTTTGCTGACCATCGAAAGCAACGACTTTTTATTCTGTTTGTACTGAACCAAAACAAACAACTGTGTATAGACTGCTGTTTTCTTTTTTATTTGAAATGAGGCGTTCCGTGTTCTTCCTCCCCCACCCCCGCCACATGGCCTGTCCACCCTCCCCTCCCCCCGCCACTGGCTCCAGCGGGTGAGCCGAAGTCCCGCCGCCACCACAGCAGCAGCAGCAGCAGCAGCAGCACCTGCAGGGCTCGGCGCTGACCTGTGAAGGGATGGGGACAAGGCCCGGAGCTGGTGTCCGCCCGGCACGCAGGGAGCAGTGTGGGCCCTCAGCCCCGGGCCTGCTGTGCATGTGGCGCTTCTAACACCGTAAACCAGATGAGACGTCAGTGTTTTAATTGCCCCTCCTCTTCTCTTCTCCTCTGTCTCCCCTTCTCTCTTCTCAGCCAGGAGACCATCACACGTCTCCTCTTCTCCCCTCCAGAGGAGTTGGGCTGTCTGAAATCCATCAGCTCTCCCACTCCTCCTTTCCTGCTGGCAGATGAATTTCTTCCTTTTTTAAACAGTGAACATCGGAAATGAGACTGTGGGGTGTGGTTTTTTCTCTTTTTTTGTTTTCTAAAAATTTTCCTCGTTGGGTTTTTGAGCAACCTCATGTGCCCTTCAGAGGAGCTTCTTTATTTACCTCTTGGAGTGGAAGGGATGGGAGGTAGAGCACTATTTCAGCATGCTTTGTGTTCTGCTCGATTACATAACAAGGCTCTAATGCCACCGGGCAGGTAAGCTTCTGCACCTTTGTTGTGCTTAACGACATTTTGTCTTCTCTCTCTGTTCTCTTTCTCTTTCTCTTTCCTTCCTCCTGCCTTTTCCCTGCTGGCCTCCTTTTCTCTTTCTTTACCTTTCTCAGAGTACCCTTCCAGATTTTCGTAATAAATTTATATTTTGTAAAAGGATTTTGTTGTACCAGGTTTTGCATCTTCACTGAATCAGACTGGCTTTTATTTTCCTCTCCAAAATCAGGTTTTGTTCTCAACATCTTTCCTCCCCGTCATGTCCAGTCACTGTTTTGGTTTTGGCACCATCAATATCAAATGTACAAACGGTTCTTGCTAACCAACACCAGGTATATCTGATGTTCAGATGAGTTCCAATAAAAATAATTTTTTTTTCAAAAGGTGTCCTTTCTTGAGTGCTGTAGGGCTTTGAGCAAGTCCAAACAGCTCTGTACAGCCTGCGACGCCTAGCCTTCCAACCCCGCCAACGCTCTGTTACTGCACTCGCTCAAGGGCAGCCCTTAGGTCAGGTTTGGAGTCCAAATTTGGAGGGTTTTGGGCAAGAACATTGGTTTGTGAGGTCTGAACTCGGAATGGAGTCTGTGTTTTTCCAAGGCGGCATGGTGTGGAGACGATGAGTGGGCTTGGGCAGCAAGACCCTCCGCCCATTTACTCCTCTGTGCTGGGAGGATGTTTCCTTGGAGGTGATTCTGATGTGAGGGTCCCAGGAAGGGAGGGGAAGTGCTGGGAGAGTCCTGACAACCAAGTGGGGTTCAGTTTCCTTTTGAGCTCTTCAGAAGCAGCAGTTTTCTTACTTCCTCAGGCTCTGGGAGTAGTTCTGAGGGACTGTGGGGGCTCTGGGGGCCAGCAGTTTGAGTAGTTCTGCTATTCTGGTCTAATACCGTGGTCTGTATGTAATTTTACTTGCAGAGAGTTTTGCTTCTATAAAGGACTTTAAAATGTAAACACTCCAGAGTGATCTAGACCTGGAGCAGTGGGGAGAGGGTCTCCCCGCCCAGGGCAGCCCTGCGGGACTCAGGACAGCACAGCGTTTCTCTGCTCGTTCTCGGGCCTCAGTCTGACTTCTGTAGACCTGCGCTGTCCAGTACACAGGTAGCCTGGAGCCACGTGCGGCTGTCGGGCCGTTGCAGTGGGGCTAGTTTGAACTGTGACGTGCTGCAAGTGTAGAAACAAGCCAAACTTCAAAGACCAAGTATGAAAAACAAATGTTAACTATCTCACTCACTTTTTTATATGTGTGTGGAAATATTTTGGGTATTCTGGGTTAAATAAAATAAATTATTAAAATCTACCTGTATGTTTTTACTATTTTAATGTGGCTACTAAAAGTACTGAACCTTTATGACTTGCCAAGGTGGCGCCAGCACTGCTGCAGACCCTGAGACTGGTTGTACAGTGCTCCTCTCCCAGGCCTCTCTTAAGCCGAGTCTAGGCGTGGGAGAAGGCCGGCTGGCTCATTGGCTGGCCTGTGCCCGGGCACTCTCACTGAGGGTCCCTTCTGGGTACCAGCCCTCACGATGCCAGGCCTGTGCTAGTGAGATGGCTGGTGCTGGGAACCAAGGCCGGGGCTCAGCGGCTGGCTCTCGTGTCCTGTGGTTACGTAATCCGTGCTGCCCAGAAGCGCCACTAGATGCTGCTCAGTGATCTCTGCAGTCACAAGGCTGACTTCCTCGGGAGCCAGGACTCCGCCTGGCTTTCTCTGGAACCCTTTCCGGAAGCTGTAGCTGGCACGTACTTTGGCCAGCCTTCCTTCCTGGGGGAGTATGGGAAGTGGGTGGTCCCAAGGGTGGGCTCTGGTGGGCAGTGCGTGGGCATCCCAGCACTGTTGTTGCCAGGCAACAACAAGCCGGCAGCTAGGGGTGGGCCACAGGGTAAGTAGGCTGACTGGTAGGACCCCATGGTTCTCTGGTGAAGATGACAGGGATGAAAACAGCCTTGCAGCATTCAGCCAGACCTGCCTTCTGGGTCCTTGTTTGGCCCTTCCTGCCTCCCGACTGGAGCACTGGTGGGAGCTGGGGGTGGGGAGTGGGTGAGCACCAGCTGTGAGTGGTGCCTTGGAGCGGGCACAGCGGGTGGGTGGGGTTCCTGAAGAAACCTGTCCCTCAGGCACAGCTACAAGTGGGCTGTCAGGGCCGTTGCTTCTCAGCTGGACGCAGTTTTGCCCCTGGCAGGTGTGAGAAGTTTGGGTCACTTGCGCCAAGGAGCTCTTTTTGAAGGTGCTTTTGGCTGACAGGGCAAAGGTAAGAGAGCAGGCGGGAATGCGGGATGCAGGCAGGGCTGGTGCTGTGGCATAGTAGACCAGCCCTCTGCTTTTGGTGTCGGCATCTCACATGGGCACTGGTTCCAGTCCTGGCTGCTGCACTTCTGATCCAGCTCCCTGCTGATGACCTGGGCAAGCAGTAGGAGATGGCCCAAGTCCTTGGGTCCCTGCACCCACATGGGAGACCTGGGAAGAGGCTCCTGGCTCTTGACTTTGGGTCAGCCCAGCTGTGGCTATTTGGGGGAGTGAACCAGCAGGTGGAAAATCTGCCTCTCTCTCTGTAACTCTGCTTCTCAAATAAAAATCTTAAAAAGAAAAAAACTGCAGGCAGGCTGGGAAAGGCCCATGCAGGGGTTCTTCTGGCTTGGGAACTGAATAGTTAGAATTGAGGTTGAGTTTTCTTCTGAGGGGTGGATCACAGGCTTAGGACTCTGGCATAATTTGGGAAATGGAGAGTGTTTAGCTCCACATGAGCATTTGAAGGGGGCTTGGCCATCTCCGCTGAGGGCTGGAGGCACGGGCTGGGGTTGAGCTTGGCCTTAGGAGGACAGACAGTGGACCAGAGGACTGGAACAGCCAGGAGCAACTTTGAGTGTCTTGCCCTGAAGGCGGAGGACTGCCCCACCTGAAAAGCAGGTAGGATTGTTGCTGTGTCCATGGCTTGTCTTCACCAAAGCCCACAAGGCCTGGTCTCCAGTGTTAACAGCATTGGCAGGAGGTGGGA
The DNA here is from genome assembly GCF_964237555.1 of Oryctolagus cuniculus. Classification (NCBI taxonomy): domain Eukaryota; kingdom Metazoa; phylum Chordata; class Mammalia; order Lagomorpha; family Leporidae; genus Oryctolagus; species Oryctolagus cuniculus. The sequence continues at coordinate 41,591,646 of NC_091448.1, read as the reverse complement.
GCTTTAAAGTCATGGAGGCTCCACCCCCTTGAAGGAGCTACTGTGGTTTTCGGGGGAATGGGTGGTGGGTGGTTATTGCAGAGTGGGTGGCTATAAAAAACCTTCCTCTCGCTGGTACACGTGCCTCTCCACGTGCCTGCCGGCTTGCTCCTCTGCCTTGCTGAGCCGAAGCCACTGAAGCTGAGCGGATTTGGCTGCCAGGTACACCTCTTTTCTTTATGGATCACCCAGTGCTCAGGTGTTGTGTTTTAGCAACGGAAAATGGACTAAGACAGTTGTATACTGCGGAACTTCAAAGGGGCACGCTGAGCTGACTCGGCCTTCTAAATCAGCAACAGCTGCTGTGGTGGTTCTGCAGGGATAAACTCGCTTTGTGTGTGTGTGTGGGGGGGGGGCAGGGAGCAGCCCTTTGGGTACAGAGTAATGCCTGCGCCGGCACCAAGGTTCCTAAAACTGCGTCGCCACCATGAACGACTTCTGGTTGATAGGTAACTGAATGCTAGCGCTTCCTGACTCGACGGCAGCAAGGTTCGGCGTGGTGCCAGCTCAGTGTCAGGGAATTGGGTGTTCGTTCACCTCTGCACCCCCGGCAGAGAAGAGGTTACCACCCGATCAAAAGCACTAAGTGAACAGTGGTCTTGGCCAAGGGCCTGGGGTCACGTCTGAGGAACGGCTCTTACTGGGACCGGGATTTTACGCAGTTTTATTGGCGTCAGGTTGTCAGATCAGGCGGGTGTAGAAGGGAAAACATCCGAGGCAGAGGCTGGTTGGAGGAGCAGTCGCTTCCGCGTTGCCCTGACAGGTGAGGGTGAGTCGCCCGCCCGGGGCTCCACGGCAGGTTTGGAGTGCGGAACGCGGCCGCGGCCTGGATTTCTGAGACCGCCGCGCGAGGAAACGGAGGCCCCCGGGGGACCGCCGCCACCGGGGGTGCGCGTGGTTCTCAGGCGGCTTCAGGAACGGCCTCGCCTCTCCCCGCCGCAGCCTTCTTTTCCCCAGCTCCTGGGAACGGGCTCCGGGCGCGGCCTCGGCGGAGGGCCCGCTGCGCGTTGCCAGGCCCGGGGCTCGGCCGGCAGCTGCGGGCGCCGCGGCGGGAACAAAGGCAGCACGTGTCTGGGCGGGGCGGCGCGGCGCGGCGGGCGGGGTCGGCGCTCGGCCCCGCCCGGCCCCGGCGCGCCCCGCCGGCCGAGCTCGCCTGCGCGAGCGCCCGGGACCCTCGCGCGACCGGACCGCTGCCGGGGCGGCGGCGAGCAGTGCGGGAGGGGCCGGCGCCGCGTGTCCCCGCCGCCCCTCGCTCGCGGCTGCGTCCTGTCGCACCGCGCGCAGCTCGGGCTGAGGACGCCGGTGGCCGCGGCTCCCGGGTCAGACCGGGCCCGCCTGGGCTCGGCGCGCGCACGGCGCTCGCTCGCTCCCGAGAGGACGGCCTGTGGGGTGCGCGCCGGGGGCGGAGGCGGGAGCGCGAGCGCGGCGAGGGCGGCCGGGCGGGGGGCGGGGCCGCGGCGCCTGCAGAACCTTGGACAGAAGCTTCGGCAGCGCCGCCACCGCCGCCGAGCGCCGGGATCGCGGCGGCGGAGCCGCGGCGCGCACTGCGGAGGGCCCGGAGCGCAGGAGCCCCCGCCTGCCGGGTAAGCCTGCGCTGGGCGAGCGTCTCGCCGCCCCGGGAGCCGGGGCAGGGGCCGCGCGGGGTGTCGAGGCTAGGGTCTGCGGCTGCCTCCGCCCGAGCCCGGGCCCCTCCCGGCTGCGCCTCGGGACCGCAGCGGCGGCGGCGGCGGCGGGCGGGGGTGCCGCAGTGGAGACGGCGAGGCTGCGGCGCGCGGGCGCGGGCGGGGCCGCAGAGCCTGGGGCGAGGGCCCCCGCAGCGGGGGCCTGGGCCTGGGTCCGTGGGGGCCGCCGCCGAGGCGCGGAGCCCCGCCTGGTGCTGAGAACCATCTTGTTTTCCACGCAGATCCGAGGGGCCGCACGCGTCCTAGGAGCGCCCGCTTTGCTCCCCGGGGCGGCCACAGGCGCGGTGAGCTGGTGTTCCCCGCCGGCCGGCAGGCTGGGCGTGCAGCGGCACCATGGGCACGGTGCTGTCCCTGTCCCCCAGCTACCGGAAGGCCGCGCTGTTTGAGGATGGCGCGGCCACCGTGGGCCACTACACGGCCGTGCAGAACAGCAAGAACGCCAAGGACAAGAACCTGAAGCGGCACTCCATCATCTCCGTGCTCCCGTGGAAGAGGATCGTGGCCGTGTCGGCCAAGAAGAAGAACTCCAAGAAGGTGCAGCCCAACAGCAGCTACCAGAACAACATCACGCACCTCAACAATGAGAACCTGAAGAAGTCGCTGTCGTGCGCCAACCTGTCCACGTTCGCCCAGCCCCCGCCGGCCCAGCCGCCCGCGCCCGCGGCCAGCCAGCTCCCGGGCTCCCAGACCGGGGGCTCCTCCTCCGTGAAGAAGGCCCCGCATCCCGCCGTCAGCTCCGCGGGGACGCCCAAGCGGGTCATCGTCCAGGCGTCCACCAGCGAGCTACTGCGCTGCCTGGGCGAGTTCCTGTGCCGCCGGTGCTACCGCCTGAAGCACCTGTCCCCCACGGACCCCGTGCTCTGGCTGCGCAGTGTGGACCGCTCGCTCCTGCTGCAGGGCTGGCAGGACCAGGGCTTCATCACGCCGGCCAACGTGGTCTTCCTGTACATGCTCTGCCGGGATGTCATCTCCTCCGAGGTGGGCTCGGACCACGAGCTCCAGGCCGTGCTGCTGACCTGCCTGTACCTCTCCTACTCCTACATGGGCAACGAGATCTCCTACCCCCTCAAGCCCTTCCTGGTGGAGAGCCGCAAGGAGGCCTTTTGGGACCGCTGCCTCTCCGTCATCAACCTCATGAGCTCCAAGATGCTGCAGATCAACGCCGACCCCCACTACTTCACACAGGTCTTCTCCGACCTCAAGAACGAGAGCAGCCAGGAGGACAAGAAGCGACTCCTCCTCGGGCTCGACCGGTGAGCCCCGGGGCCCACGCCGGGGGCTCGCGGGTTCCGTGCGTTTTTAAAAATTTATTAAACAGAATCGGAGTTTTGTGTACAGTACGTGTCTAGCGAAGCCGCCGGGGCGCTCTCCCTTCCCACCGTCTCTCCTCCGGGTGCGTTTTTGGCCTCACCGGCACCTCTGGGTACTTTGGAGCTCACAGACCTTGTGCAAGACCCAGAAGATGCGGCCAGAGCCGCCAGGCTGCTGGCCTCTCGCTCCGGGGAATGCAAAGGACCGACCCGCCTCTGCTGCTGGTGCCCGGGCTGCCCTCTGCTCCCTGGACGGGTGCTGGAGAGGGGCCCCTGGTCAGGGGCTCCGGGGAGGAACTGGGGTTTGTGCTAGGTGGCTCTCTGCTGGCAGCCGTTTTGAGCCATTCGTTCTCCCAGAGGCCAGCGGGGCGGCGAGCGGGGTTGTGGGGCGAGATCCTCCGCGGCGTCAGCCAAGGTGGGGCGGAGAGCGGCGGCCGTAGTGCGGGGACTGCGTCTGGTCATCTGGCCACACGAGGCCCTGGTTTACTTCTTTTTTAGGGAGAAGGGCTTCCTTTCAGTGGAGAAATGCAACTCGCCCCATCTGCACCCTTGTCCACTGCGCCCAGCTGTGTGGGCAGCGTTGGCCAATAAGCTGGTTTGACTCATTCGGTTCTCTCATTTTGGGTCCTAGCTAAAGGGGTGGGGCAGAGCTGGGGCCGACTCCTCTCCTGGCTGAATTTTTCACTTGAGTGACGCGGACCGGTCACCTGCGGTGTGTGCCAGGACGGCCACAGGTGCCCGTCAGCAGCAGCACGCGTCTTGGGCAGGTGGCATCCACCCAGGTGCCCAGGCCTCTTGCTGGCGCCCACGACGTCCGTCTTGCTGAGCGCCGGGGCAGAAGGTGTCGGGGATTGGGGGTTTATGATAGTGGCGTACTAGCCCCACCCCCAGCCCTGTTAATTTCTGTTGCAAGATGGCTCGGTCTTGCCCTGGAGACAGTAAGGGACGCGAGTGTGACTGCTGACTGTGCCCCGCTCACTCTCGGCCGCTGGGGCTGCTTCCCCCTTAGCCTGCTGGCTGCGGGAACACATGGTGTGTGCCTCACGGCTGCTTTCCCCTGCTGGCCTGACCCCGGGAGAGGGGCAAGAGAAGGGAGCGGGTCTTCCTCCGTGGCCTGTCGCTCCGGCTTCGGAGAACAAAGAGCGGCGGGCAGATGCCGGGAGGATCTGCCCAGTCCCGGCCGCTGGGAGGATGGAGCTGGGGGCCGTTTTACATAGGAGTGGGTCCAGGGGCTGCCCTAGGACTTCAGCACAAGCACTACTGAGACTCTTGTGAAACAGAAAGCTGTGAAATTGAGGTCCTGGTTGGCGAGGCCTGGAGCAGCACCTGCTGGCCCCCAGCTCCCGGAGGTGGGCAGCTGCACCCCCGGGACCTACGCCGAGCTGGCCCTGGGCCTGTGTGCACACACCCGGGGCCGGCAGGGCCCTGTGGCTGCTGGCACAGACACCCCCCAGCCCCGGCGTCTCTCCTCTGCTGTAGTTTCCACACAGCCTGCCTTCAGCCTGCGCCGCGCACCACCTGAGGGGCAGCTGGCCCCTGGCGGCATGGGGGAGGGGCAGAGCACACACCCAGCTGGCTGAAGGGACTTGCGTCTGTGCCGTCGAGTCAGGTCCACGGGCTTCCGGTTCTGTGTCTGTTTCCTTCTCTCTATTTATTACGTCTCTGGAGGAGGTGCACGTTTCGGGAGTGGCCGGACACCATGGAGGCGGCCGCGGCCCTCGGTATTGTGAAGGAGCAGCTGGCACGCTGGAGTGTGCACGCCAGGACCCCGTTTGACATGCTGCTATGAAGACTACTTTTAGAACAATGAAAAAAACTGACTTCAAAAAAAGAAAAAAACCCTTTATTCTTTAATCGTTGCTTTTACAGTGATATTGTGCATGCAAGCCAGGAGCATTTTGTGTCTTAAGAAAAATGATCTTAGAACAGATGGCTGTGAGAACTCCCCCACGCACAGACCCAGCCGCAGGAATAGTTCAGGATCTGGTTTTCCTCTTTTTCTTGTAAACCTGAAGAGTTGATATATTCTTTCCATGCAGTTATTAGAATTTAGTTTTGTTCCAACAATTGTTCAACTTGCAATGAAAAGAAAACGTGCCATTTTTCCCACTTGGAACTGTTCATAGCTGTATAATTGAAACTGCTAATTACACACGTGTGATGGATGTTGGTTTTTTAGTGCAATTTCTTCTGTAGCTATTCTTTGACCAAACTGTGGGTATTGTTAATATTAATTTATATTTGTCTCATTTTGTATGTATGTACCGCGTGTTTGTGAGTATGTGTGGTTTATAATCCGACAAAGTCATGAGGCTCAGTGTGGCTGTAATTTAATTCCCCTTCCCTTATTTTTATTTATTTTTGTACTGTGCTGATTCAATAAAACGCACTGACCATCCATCACACGGCCTCTTTCTGTGGGTCTGTCGTTTGTGGGCAGGTTGGGGGCCCCTTTAGTAAATGGTTCGTGTGCTGAGAACATAATTGGATTTGTGTATGGCGGGGGGGGGGGGGGGACGGGGACGGAGCTGGGGAACGGACTTAACACGCTAAGGTGATTAGAAGAGCGGCGGCATAGGTCAGGTCTGCTCGCATTACTGCCGGGGCGCGGGTGTGTGTGTGTGTGTGTGTGTGTGTGTGTGTGCGCGCGTGTGTGTGCTGCTGGAGTAGGCATGACCAGCGCCTCGGCCTCGGCTTGGCCAGGGCTGGCCCAGTGGGTCTGGTAGGGCTGGCTGGCCTTAGATCCTGTGTGTTGCCGTCCAGTGCTTGGGCACTGCTTGGCGCTCACTGGAGGCTTCCAGGCCAGCAGGAGTGCACTGGTGTCCCTGTGGCCCAACCCTGCCAGTGCCACACTGTGGGTTTCCAAGAGAGCCAGCCCTGGGGTTCCCTGATAAGCAGCCGTGGAGGGCGGGGTCTTGCTGCCCATGGCCTCGCTGTGGTCTCCGCCTGGTCCTGCCCGCTGGCCCGTTGGGTGTGCTTGTGCCACCAGGCTCAGGGGAGGGTGGGGGGACCTGGCCTTCCCCAGGCCCTGCACCCCGTGGTCTGCAGCTGCCCCGGGCACTATGGAGTTCCATCTTGTGCTCAGGTTGTGGTTCGGTGCTGTCAGCCCAGTGACACGGGTCCTTGCCCTTCCTGGTCTGAGTGGCAGAAACCCCGCGGCTTCTCTTTCCTGGCAGTGATGGTGGCTGGGTAGCACGCGGAGGCGGCGGGGCTGCCCAGTTTCCCCCCTGGGGCCTGGCTGTGTCTGCTGCAGCTCCCCTCTCCCTGCTGAGCCAGCTGCCTTGTGCTTTCTCCCCTCCCACCCTACCCGGTCTGGTGTCCCCAAGCTGCAGCCTTCGCTCAATAAACACGTGCCTGGGTAGCGTCTGGGCTGCGTGCCGCTGCTACCCCCGCCCCCACCCTGGTGAGCACTTTGTTGAAAAGCCTCGGGCCCACTGCCCTCTATTTGACGTTATTTGTGCTGTGGGATGACGGCCGATTTTGTGTACGTGAAAATGTCACAGTGATAGTTTCCAATGACAGATAAGCAGAACACCTTTAAAAATAAGATTTAATGCTTTATTGCTCTGGGTGGTAAATCAAAATATGCTTTAGAAATAGTTAATTTAATGGAAAATAGGAAAATACGCACCAAACCATAAAACTGCATCTGATCACGAGAAACACTCATTGCATACAATCACTGGGTCTCCTTTCCCTTCGGCGCCCTGGCTGCGTAACCATGATCGCATCTCCAATTCCCAACCCTTCTTTTGGTACATCAAAAAGAAAAAAAAAAGAAAGTGCTTGTGGACAGCGGCGTCCTGCGGCCCCGGCAGAAGGCCCTGGCGCTGGGTTGAGGGGCCTGAGGCAGCATCAGGAGGCAGGGAGGGGGTCCAAGCCCATGCCGTCCTCTCCTGCCTCTGACAGGCAACTCATTTGGCATGCTCTGCTTCGGGGTGCTGAGAGCACAGGCCTGCACGTGGCGGGAGAGGAGAGGAGGGGAGGAGAAGCTCCAGTTAGGGGTTCGGCTGGTGTCCAGTGGAGCCCGGCACAGCCGTAAGCGCTGCAGCTCTGGGCCCCAGGCGCTGTGCGGGCAGCGGCGGAGCAGGCTGTGCTGCGGGTTGCACATAGTGCAAAATGGGCTGGCTGTGGGAAGCAGGGGTGGGGCAGGCCCGGGGCGAGGCACGGGGGGCTGCAGGCAGGCACTGGTGGCTTCTGCTGGGGCAGGGCGGCGGGGGCGGGGCACCGGGAGGGGGCAGTGTCTATCGCAGATGGTGAAAGGAATTTGAGTGAGTTCCTGCCGGTCCCTCCATGAAACGTGGGGAAGCGTGTTCTGCACGCGCCCCCCCGCCCAGGGTTATTTTTAAAAGTTATTTGAGATAGAGTATCTTCCATCTACTGGTTCACCTCCCAGATGGCTACAACAGCTGGGGCTGGGCCAGGTGGGAGCCAGGAGCCTGAACGCCATCTGTGTCTCCCACATGGGTGGCTGGGGCCCAAGCACATGGGCTGTCTGCTGCTGCCTTTCCCAGGAGCATTAGCTGGGTCGGAAGTGGAGCAGCCGGGACTGCAGCCTTTCTCACGTGGGATGGCGGCATCCCAGCAGCCTGACCTGCTGCGCCACAGCGCCAGCCGCACTGCTCTGTCCCCTCCAGCAAAGGCAAGCGTTCTGTTTCTCCCTGCAGGGTCCCTGGCAGGTGGCCCTTCAGCAGCGGGGCTAGGGGACGAGGGGCCTCTGAGCACCTCTGATGGGCACAGGTGTTTTGCTGGGCAGAAACTGGCAAGATGGTGGCACTCTCCTGGGGTAAGGGTGCAGGCGGGGTAAGTGCAGGGCCTGGGGCGTGGGCATCCTGGCCTGGCCTGCAGTGCCAGGACCCTGTGCTGTTTTCTGTTGCTCCACTTGCCGTGAGTCCCTTGTGCTGCGGCCCCTGCCCTGGTCCTGGCTCTCCTGGTGAGCAGGGAGCACAATTAGAGGTGCAGGAAATGCCATGCCCCTGCCTGGCCTGGCTCCGGCCCCAGCGACTCCGCTTGGCTCCCAGGCTTCCAGACACTGGTGTGGTTACAGCAGAGAGGACGGCTGACCAGAGGGGCTCCGACTGCTGGCTGGGAAGACGGCTCTTGGCGCACGCTCGTGGTGTTCTCCCCCGAGAGGGGCCCTGGCAGCAAGGGACCATCCCAGGATAGGCTCCGGAGGGGCGTGGCTGCTCTGCCAGCTGCGGGCTCTGCGGGTGGACCTGCTCACCTGGAGGCTTTGGCTGGCTGCTGGCGTGGGGCGGGAACATCTGCTCAGGAGCTCTGAGCACAGCCTCCCTGAGCCGGGTCCTGGTGATCACCTTGGGAGGGGAGTGGTGGCAGGAGGGGCTCCCAGTGAGAGTGACTGCGTCCTGGGCTGCCCAACTCCATCCGGTTGCAGGAGTCAGCAGCTGGTCACTGGGTCATGTGCGCTGGTGTGACCTGGCCGTGTGGGAGGTGTGGTCTGGGGCGGGCACCAGGGTCTTTGGTTGACTGAGTGGGCGCCATACAAAGCTGATACGGGAAGACGGAGACGGAAGGAAGAAAGCTGGGAGGAAGTCCTGCAGGCAGAGGGGAGCCCCTCCCTCAGGCGCGGACCCTTGCGAGCTGATTCCTAGCAGGCATTAGCGGGGAGGTAGCAATTAGACTGGAACCCAGGCTGCTGAGCGAGGCCCACTGCTCCTGGGGGGCTGTGTGTTCTGGCCACCGCGCCCCAGGCCCCGTGCCTCACGCCTCTGGCTCTCGGGCTGGGCCTCGGCTGGCTGGAGCGGTCAGTTGCCGGGCACGCTGAGGATGAAGCCCGAGCGGTTCTTGGTGAAGTCGGGCTCAGGCTGGTTGAGCCGCGTCTCCACGGACACCGTGCACTTCTTCCCGTGCAGGCTGCACTGCACCGGGTTGGTGACGTTCACTTGCAGGTGGCGCTTCTCGCTGGAAGAACCAAAGAGACGGGCGGGTGGTTAGTGGGCAGCTTTAGAATGGGGGCCTCCGCTGGGGCCCTGCTCTGTGCCAGGCTCCCGGGGGCTGCAGCCTCCAGCCGAGCCCTGGCAAGGCTCAGCCCCAGGAAAGCTGTGTGTGGAGGAGGCACAGGGGAGGGAGGCGGGGAACCCAGAGTTAGCGGTGCTCAGGCAGAGGCTGAGGCCCTTGGGCATCGCGGACGCAGGGCAGAGTTCTGACAGGCGACGACCTCCCGGTGGTCTGGGTCTCGGGAGACCCTTCCCCACCGCCAACTCCCTGAGAAGTGCCCCCTGGGTCCCAGCTGGCCGGTCTCTGCCTGTCACAGAGTCCACCTGTTAGAAGTAGGTCTGCCTCGGTTCCCCCGCGGCCCCTGCAGACTCATTCTGAAGTCTGGGGCCGTGACTCAGCTGCAGAGCCCCCGGCCCTGGGGACCCCACGCTCTACCTGTTGGGGCGCCATGTGTCCCTGCTGGCCTGTTGTGCCTGCTCTACCTGTCAGCTCCTCGCCCCACACTGCACGTCCCCCGGGAGCTGAGAAACTCGCTGGCCCTGGTAGCTCTCCCCATGCTGGGAGAGGGGAGGGGCAGGGAGACAGGACTGCAGCCTGGGCACCTCCAGGCGGGGTGGGCTGGCGCTGCCGGCAGCCCTGGGAGTGTCACCCTGGGGGCCTCTGGGGCGTGGGCAGGACCCCCACTGGGCGCAGTGGACTAAGGGCAGGGGCTGGCCCTGCAGTGAGAAGTGTGTCTGTGTCGCTTTCTAAGCACCTGCTGGCCGGGAGAAACAACTCAGATTCCCAGGCAACTCCTCGGGTGGCACACACTTCGGGGAGAGGGTCTGCGAGGCAGCACTGTGGAGTGCTGGGGACTGGTGGGGGGTCCTTGCTGAGCTGCCTACCCCCAGGGAACCTCTTCCAGGAGGCTCCAAAGCTGGGAAAGGGAGGTGGGGCGTTCTTGGCTTAGGGCTCCCCCCAGCTGCTCCGCCTGCTCTCTCACTGATGACAGGAAGTGGACGCGGGGAGAGACCTACGGTTATCTGTTGTGGCCGTTAGGTAGCCAGCACTTGATGTCTTGTCAGCTGCAGCTCAAACCTTGGCTTTGACTGCTATTTTTAACCGGACTTGGACACAAAAATAGCAGAGCCTATCAGAGGCAGTGACTCAGGCCCCTTCTGTCCCCGCGGGAGCCAGGGCTGCCCTGTGGGGCGGACGCATGCCCGTGGCTATGGGGGCCTGGGTGTGGGGCCCCTGCAGTGCCCGTGCAGGCCAGGAGTGAGTGAAGCTCCAGCAGTGTGGCCTGCCAGAGGCCGGAGATGCTCCTGAGCTCAGGCGGCCTCCCTGTGTGGGCCCCGCACTCGTCCCTGCCGGAGGGGCAGAGACCTGGCGGGCATGGCCTGTGCCCTGCGCTGAGCACACTGCTGGGGGCCGGAATCACGGGCTGACCTGGGGTCTTAGAGGATAGGCCCTAAGTGGCTACATCCAAGGTCAGCTTGAAAAAAGCTAACAGAGAGCAAGAGCCAAGGGGGCTTGCCAGCCGGGACCTCCTGGCTCCAGCCCCTGCCCACCCCCGCTCTGTGCTCTGCATCAGCAGAGTGGCCCCTGCCTCCTGGGCTCTGCTGTGTCCAGTGTCCGCGCCACAGTCTGGATGCAGGGACGTGGGGAGGTGTGAATGACGCTTACACAGCGGCGCCCCAGGGTGGCCGGAACAGTGGAGGAGAACCGCCGCTCACACCCCCAACCGCGTGGTGGAGTGAATACCAGCCGCGCAAGGAAGTGCAAAGGAGCTCTGTGTGTGTGTGTGTGTGTGTGTGTGTGTGTGTGTGTGGAGCTGCCACAGACATCAGAGCAGAGCCCCCAGCTAATGATACGACGCCCCTTAGCTGGCGGCTCCCCTTGGTGCCCGCCTTAGCCGTGTGCGCGTCCCAGGGTGGCCAGTTGTCCTCTCCTTGCCCAGTGGCACTAGCTGGAGGGAGTGGCCCTGCTTGGAGCGAAGATCCAACCCCCACCTCCCGGCAGTGTTCTCAGCTGAGGGGCAGCACCAGGTGGCCTTGAAGGGCAGGTGCCACGCTTTGTCTGCAGGATTGATTGCTTTAAGGTCTTAATACAGGAGCAGGGGCCTCGGGACTAGGGGTCTGGGTCTTGTCCCGGCTCTGCCGGCATGCTGGCTTCATGACCTTTTCCAAATCACTCAGACTTCTGCGAGCCTTTGGCAGCTGTGAGGTGTGCATAATCCACCTGTGCTCGGCCTGCTTTGCAGAGGGAGCAAATAATTCCAGCACCGGCCCATCGGTGTGGCCCCGGCCTCCGGGCCCCTCCCAGGCGCCCAGTGAGGCACTGGGAATCCAGGAAGCCCCAGTCCATGGTTTCTGATGCCTGCAGCCCCAGATGCGGGGTCCTCTCAGCCTCAGCAGGCTGCCTGCTTATTTTCATCTTACTTAGAACACGTGTGAGCCAAAGAGCAAGCCCTCTCTCCCACCTGCTGGTTCCCTCCCAAGCGCCAGCAATGGCTGGGGCAGGGCTAGGCTAGTGCCAGGAACCGGGAACTCAGTCCAGGTCTCCCACACGGGTGACAGGGACCCAAGTCCTTGAGCCACCACTACTGCCTCCCAGGGTGCTCATTAGCAGGCAGCCGGAACTGGAAGCAGAGCCGGGACTCGGCCCAGGTACTCTGATGGGAGACACAGGCGTCCAACTAAGAGTGGCTTCACCAAGGCCAGACACCATGGCGCCCCCACCCTCCATGGGGTCAGTCCAGGCAGTGACGCGCAGGGTGCACTCAGGAAGAGGCAGCATGGGTGTGAGAAGCCTGCGTTAGTGTTTTCCTGCGCATTTCCGCTCCTTTCTCAGCCAATGCTGGGAGGCCCCGTGGAGCTGGGTCAGGAGTGCAGTCACTGCAGGTGCCCTTCATCGGCTGTGAGGGGTGAGGAGGGCAGTGGGCATGACCCTCACACAAGGTCACGTCCAGGGGGCATGGCCGGCTCTCGACTCTGTTCTGTCGTGTGAAGCTACAGCCAATGTCCAGGCTTCTGTCTGTTTCCTCTGCACAGTCCTGAGTGGCCGTGGCCTGACCCCCAGCCTGGCCCTCAGGGTGGGGCTGCTGTGGGGTCTGGGCAGGCAGGAGGCTGAGTGATGTGGGTTGGATTCATAACAGAACAGTGTGGGCAGGAGGAGGAACTGGCTGAAGAGACGCACCCCCCCACCCCACCCCGGCATTGCTCTGCCGGTGCCAGACGACACAGTAAGGAAAATCTGGGCTGACTCTGCCGGTTCCTTGAGAAGGCGAGCACAGGACCCAGCAATTCCGCTCCTACGCATGCGCCAAGAAAGAATGAAAGCAGGTGTTCAGACGAACCCGTGTGTGGCCACGTGTAGTGGCACGATCTGCAAAACTCAGAGACAGCCCAGATGTCCATCAGCGGATGAGCGGGTCCACAAAACGCAGAATGGTTTCATTCAACAGAGAATCATTCTGCAAGAAAGAGGGATCCGGGCGACCCGGGCCGCCACGTGCCGAGCCGCGGTAGCCCGCTGCGAAAGGCAGCATTTTCACGGTGCTCCGTTCACAGGAAACGGCCAGGCCAGGCAGGTCTGCGGCGGCGGGGGCCAAGCTTAGCGGCTCCAAGGGCTGTGCAGAGGAGTCGGTATGGGGGCACTGCTTCCAGGGAGTGCAACCAGAGAGGCGAGGGGTGCACGGCGTGGTGTGTGCACTAAATGTGAGCGGCGGTAAATTTTGTGTCGCTCACTTCAAGTGCAACCCAGATTTTAAGACCAGCGTGAGATGGCTGGGGCCAGGACAGCGGCCCGGGAGTCAGTGACTGGGTTCTGACCTGAGTCAGAGCTGAGGGTCTCCCTCCCACGGCTGGCTGCGAGGGGGAGGGTGTTTTTGTCCCTGTCTATGTTAGGGAATTCCGTGACCCATCCGTCCTCCCAGGCACTCCTTTCCTTCATGCGTTTGTGTAGACCCTGTCTCGTGCCCATCAGAAGCTGTGCTCCGCTGGGCCCTGCGCCGCTCCAGGAGCTGGTGGGGCCCAGGGCCCACATCCCTTCCTCCCAGGCCCGGGGTCAGCTGGGCGCCCCGGCTAAGCTGGGATTAGCAGGCTGAGGCGCTGGCTAGGCTGCTGAGCCCTGCAGGGCCTGAGGAAGCGCGGGGCCTCTCTCCAGTCTCCCTGGCACTCCCGTGCACTTCCTCTGGCGGTGTGTGGGGCTGAACCCAGCTCTCCCAAGTGCGTCTGAAGAGGGTTGCGGTGCGGTAGCACAGCGAGATGGCCGCCTGGGAACTTCGTGGGGATAAAGCAGGGTCGTCTGGCGACTGGCCACAGGATGTGGTGGGCAGAACCTGGCCTAGCGCCAGGCACAGGCAGGCAGTGAACAGCCGCTTTCCAAAGTGTCGCCAAGGCCCCAGGCCGCCTGGGTAGGGCGTCCCCAGGGCGCTTTCTCAGCGCTTCACTTCCTCGCAGAAGCAAGTTCCTCCGCCGGTGGCCGGCACACCACAGAGGGCACCTCTTTCAAAACCCTGCCATGGGAAGTGTCACTTCTGCTTCTGTCAGTCTCCGTGACACCACCGACCACGGCCCCTGCTCACGGAACCCAGGGCAGGCAGCACCGCACTCCCCGCTGGGTTCACAGCTGTTGGGGGACGGGGGCAGAAGCCCTTTTATCTAGAAAACAAAACCGTTCTCAGGTGGAAAGCTGGGTCGCGTGCGGGGGCCATTGTGGGCCTCCCCCGAGCCTGGCACCTATCTGGCCGCCTGGCCCGGGCGCGGGGGTGGTGCCAGCCTCTGTGCTCAGCCAGAACACCACTCCCCGTCGGATGCCTCCAGGGCAAGGAGGGCCCCTGGGGAAGGAGCCTTCTGGGCGTGGTTTCTCACGCCATCACCACCCGACAGTCAGTGTCCCCAGTCCTAGCATGGGGACATCTTCTAGCCACCTCCTGGACAGAACCCTGCACACCCGTCTCTGAGTGTCCATCTCTGGTCCTCCTGGTGCCCCACCCCTGTCACCTTGCTAAGGCCAGAGAGCTGCTTCCTCCTGGAGGCCCACCTGCTTTCCCTGTGACCTCCTAGCTTGTCCCCCTGTCCCACACCCTCCGCACTGTCATCACGGAAGCCTTTCAAAGACACAAAAAGATCTTGCCACCCCCGTGTGAGTAGTTCTTCAGTCATTCCTGGAGCTTTTGAGGACTGCTGGGGCCTGGCTTCCAAGCCCGGCTGAGCAGGAGGTTCACTGGGGCCTCAGCTCCCAGGCACCAAGCGCACAGCTCTGCTCTGTTGCCGTCTCTGAGATCACAGTGTGGGTTAAAGGCAAGAGGATGCCTCCAGGTGGCCACAGGGAGCGGGGGAGGGGAAGGCAGTGCAGGTGGGGGGTGGGGCCGGCGCCCAGCCTGGGTGGCCATGCAGCTGGGGAGTCTGCCTTCCAGCCTGCCAAACTGGCCAGGAACCACTGGATGGGAAAGCAAACAGCCTCTCAGTCAAACCCAGAGTCCTCAAGCTCTCCCCGTTCCTGACCTCTTGGAAAGCCAATCTGTGCATCACCAAAGGCAAGGGGAAGAACTTCGGGGGCCCAGGGAGAGACCACACTTGTTGCAAAGGAACATGGGAAATTCTCATCCAGGCTGAGGAGACCAGGGCATGCATCCTTCACAGCCACTGGCCTAGGGATTGAGGCCACAGCAGGGGCGCCCTGAGCCCACGTGGGTTCTGCGAGATGGCTAGTCTCAGCTGTCACGTCAAGAATGGCCACTTCCAAAGGAGGAGAGGGAAGGTGAAAAGGAAACCTGGCTCATCCGATGGGTGGTGGGAAAGGGCAACAAGAGACGCAAGAAAGAAGCTTGGGACTAAGAATGTACCACCCAGATGGCAGTCAATACTGACAAGGGAGCTGCATGACAAACCCATACGTGCAAACTCCGATGAACAGGGTCTTCGCAGACTTGATTTTAAATGTCTGCTACTTACAAGAAGCCCAGCTAAATCAGGACGTAGGAAAATTTTAAAAGGGGGATAGAATAAGATATGAGTCTCAGAGATATATTATGTAATATATAAATTATGTATAAAGCAAATATAGAAGTCTCATAAAATATGTAAATATTATGTTATAAATTTTATCTTTTAATTCCATTTTCCAGAGACTATTTCTTTGAGAAGCAAAGAGAGAGACACACAGAGAGAGCGAGCCTCCTTCTACTGGTTTGCTCCCCAAATGCCCACAAGAGCCGAAGCGGGGCCAGACTGAAGCCGGGAGCCTGGCACTCAATCCAGGTCTCCCACGTGGGAGGCAGGGACCCACTCGCTTGAGCCGTCACCTGCTGCCTCCCAGGGTGTGCACTGGCAGGGAACTGGAGTTGGGAGTGGCTTGGGTCTTGAACTCAGGCACTCTGATATGGGTTGTGGGTGTCCTTAGCAGGCCAGTTGCCTGCTCCTATGAGTGAAATAGTAATCAAAAGTGACCTGCTCAAAAGCATTCCTGGGGAAAAAGCTCATTGCATGATTGTTTTCCTTTATCAGGTAGTAGTTCACCAGGCAGATACTTACACACACACACACTCACACACACACATACACACCCATACCCCAAGGTGCACCCTGAGAGGGTGCATCCCATATGGGTGCTTGTTCATGTCCTGGCTGCCCTGCTTCCCATCCAGTTCCCTGCTAGTGTGCCTGGGAGAGCTGCAGAGGATGGCCCAAGTGTTTGGGTCCCTGCACTCATGTAGGAAACCTGGGGGAAGCTTCTGACTTTGGCCTGGCCCAGTCCTGGCTGTTGTGGCCAGCAGAGGGAGGATCTCTGTATCTCTTTCTTTGTAACTCTTTCAAATAAACAACTCCTTTTTTTAAAAAAAAAAAGTTTATTGTGCAAAACAATTTTGAGATCAGTTTTTTTTTTATAAAATTTTAAAAGCAGATTTATTTATTTATTTGAAAGAGAGAGAGAGAGAGAGAGATTGATTTCATCCTCTGGTTCAGACCCCAAATGGCTGCAATGGCCTGGACTGGGCCAGGCCAAAGCCAGAGGCCTGGAATTCCATCTGAATCTCCCACATGGGTGCAGGGGCCCAAGCACGTGGGCCATATTCCATTGCTTTCCCAAGCACATTAGCAGGGAGCTGGATCAGAAGTGGAGCAGCTGGGACTAGATGCATTTATATGAGATGCTGGCATTTTAGGCAACGGCTCAACCTACTACACTACAACACCGGCCTCATAATACATATTTTCTATTAACCTTTTAAATACCTGAAACATGCATGGATTTCAAATTTGTTTTAACTGCATTTTCACAAACTTATTATTTTTTAACTTGAAAGAGAAACAGGCAAGAGAGAGTTTCTGTCCACTGGTGGTTGGCATGAGCATTAGCAGGAAGCTGAGCTGGAAGTGAAGTTGGCGCTCAAGCCGGATGTGGGCGTTCCGCGTGGTGACTTAACCACCGTGCTTAACGTGCACCCCTTGATTTCATCTCCCACAAGTTCTGAAGAGTATTCTTGTGCATGTGTGTGTGTATAATTTACGAACACGTAATGACAAGTCCACATGGAAGATGTTACGTCTTTTCAAAAATGTAGATGGGGCAGGGGTTTGGCCTAGCAGTTAAGACACTGGTTGAGATGCCTGCATCCTTGTACTGGAGTACCTGGCTCTGGCTCCTGATTCTAGCTTCTTGCTGATGCAGACCCTGGGAGGTAGCAGGGAGCTGAATCCTCGTGGCCCTGTGGGAGACCTGCATTGTGTTCCTGGCTCCTGGCTTAGCCCCAGCCCAGTCTGGTATATTGCAGGCTTTTCAGGGGTGAACCAGCATATGGGAGCTTGCTCTCTGTGCCACTCAATTAAAAAATTTTAAATGGACAATATATTAAAATATGGACAATAATATTAAAGTAGAGTTTAAAAAATTATTTGAAATGCAGAGTTAGAGATATATCGAGTTATCTTCCATCTGCTGGTTCACTCCCCAAATGGCAACAACAGCTGGGTCTGGGCCAGGCCTGAGCCAGGAGCCTCCTCTAGGTCTCCCACATGGGTGCATGGGCCCAAGGACTTGGGCCATCCTCAGCTGCTTTCCCAGGCATGTTAGCAGGGAGCTGGATAGGAAATGGAGCAGCTGGGACTCGAACTGGCACCCTTATGATATGCCCATCATGGCAGACCATGGCTTAACTTGTTTTGCCACAATGTTGGCCACAGTAACAAAGGTTTGAGCAACACAGTTAAGAAACTTGGTGCCTGTGTGTATTTCCTATATTCATCAATTAGAGAATGCTTGTTCTTTGAAAGTACACATATTACTTGTTCTAGACCATGACAGTTTGATAAAGAGGGGCCAGCACTGGGGCTAAGTAGGTTACGCCAGATGATCTCAACAATGGCATCCCATACGGGAGCCAGTTCTAGTCCTGGCTGTTAACTTCCAACCCAGTTCCCTGCTAATGTGCCTGGGAAAGCAGCACAAGATGGCAAGTATCCATTAGGAGACTCAGATGGAGTTCCAGCCTCCTGACTTAGGCCTGGCCCAGCCCTGGCCGTTGCAGTCAACTGGGGAGTAAACCAGTGAAGATCTTTCTCTCTCTCTCTCTGTCTTGCCCTCCTCTCTCTATAACTCTGCCTTTCAAATAATAACTATTTTTTCAATTTTTCAATAAGAACCGAACTGTTGGCATTACACAGAATTCAGGTTTTGGCCTACAGCACAACAGTTGTAAGAGAAGAATATAATACCAATGTAGCAGTAGCACTATGAACTGTGACACGCACCCCCACCCTCCTTCCGACGCCGAAGCCCTACCCCTCGACAGGACTGTATTTGGAGACAGAACCTCATCACTTCCAAAACGGGTGAGTGAACGTCATCAGGGTGAGGCCCTGGCCTGCCGGAAGAGACTCCAGCCGTTCGCTTCCCCTCTCTGCCTCGGGAGGATGCAGCGAGAGGGGAGCGGTCTACAACCCGAGAAGACAGCCCTCACCAGAACCCAGCCGTGCCGGCCTTGGCCCTGGGCCTCCCAGCCTCCAGGCTGTGAGGAGATCCATTTCTGCTGTTCAAGAGCACCCGGTCTATGGGACTTCACTGTGCACGAGCAGACTAACAGCAAAGTGTACGGTGCTCAGTATACAGCGTTCACCACGTGCCCTACACATACCGCCTCATGGGGCTTCTCGTTACCACGTGAGTGTTTATGCTTCCTCTTCTGAACATGAAAGACTAAAGCCACACAGAAGAGCCAGCATTTGAACGCCAGCAATCTGCACCAGAGTCCCAGCCTTAACCGCTGTGCCTCCTGCCCCTGAGACAGTAACTCCTCACCAGCTGGGCTCCCTGCGTGCTTCTGCGTCGTGGTGGCGCACGCATTTCTGATGCCCCCGGCAGGAGCTCCCAATGCGCTGGCTGACCCAAGGAGGTCTGTCATTGTCTGGAATGAAATGACGCGGTGGGGAGAGCAGCTGTGGCATCTTCAACACAAGACACGACCAGAAGACGCGGGGCCAGCAGTAAGCACCTTTGTAGCAGGGTCGTCAAGAAGAAAGACGGAGCCATCAGTGAGGTGGGGCTGCATCCCAGGGCATGTGCTCTCTCGGGTCCTTGCTCTGTGCAGGGGACTGTTCATGTGTGCAGCATGACAGAAACATTCGGATGCACTAGGGACACTCGCTCTTTGAAGGGTGCCCTCTGGGAACCGAAGAATCCTTTTGCAAAGAGAACTCATTATCTTGCTTTGTAAGTGCGACCTCTACATGCAGTTGGCCCTCCACATCCGTGGGCTCCATGCCCGTGGATTCAACCAACGGCAAATGGGACATAAACTCGAAAAACAACTCACAGGGGCTGGCGTTGTGGTACAGCAGGTTAAGCTGCTGCCTGTGATGCCGGCGTCCCATATCCGATTGCCAGTTTGAGCTCTGTCTCGTCTGCTTCCTGCCAGCTCCCTGCTAATGCATTGGGAAGGCAGCAGCAGATGGCTCAAGTGCTTGGGTTCTTTCCACCCATGTGGGAGATCTGGATAGAGTTCTAGGTGCCTTTCTTTGGCCTGGCCCTGACCTGGCTGTTGTGGCCATTTGGGGAGTGAACCAGTGGATGAAACTTTCTCTATCTCCCCCTGTCGCTCAGCCTCTCAAATATAGAAAACTTAAAAAAACAGCGGGTCACGTGCACATCGTTTGTGTCGGCGCTCCCTAACATTATGGCACACCAACTACCGACACACGCTTTCCACATATGAGGGAGGGGGCCTGAGTAATCTGGAGATGATCTGAAGATCACCGGAGGGTGGGCAGGTTATGGCATTTTATATCCACGAGGGGCTGAAGCGTCTGTGGATTTGGGTGTTTCCTGGCGGGGGGCTGTCGTGGAACCAGTCCCCCATGGAAACTGCGGGGTGCATACTTGTATGAGGTGCTCTCTCTTTACTGCCAAAGTTCTCAGGGAAATAGAGACATTTGCTGGAGCGGAAAACATTTGGACAGATGGATTTGGGAAGCATGGATGCGATTTTATCAATGACCTGGTGTCATGGTTATGCCCTGAGGCTTAATGGAGATGAGTAGATGCTGGCAGATGTCTCAGCCACATCCTGAGTGATGTGCAGAGCTATCCCCGTGACTGCTTAGCTGTTCGCCGGCTGGGGCTGGGGTCGCTTAGCACTGTGCCTGGCGTAGCTCTTAAGGGGTCTTGGACTGGGGAAGGGGGTTGAGACTGATCATCATCCATTCATTAAGAACTCGGCATGTTCTGGGCACCGCATTAAACATTCTGCCTGCGTCATCTCAGTTAATCCTCCCCAAAGCTCTCCTTTGCGGATGGGGCAGCTTGGGGCAGCTTGGGGCAGTGGAGGTCAATGGCTTTTCATAGCTGGAGCACGGTGCGGCCAGGGCCTCTGAAGGTCTGGCCCAGCCTGGAGCAGTGCCTCTGGGGCCGGCTGAGTCACAGCAGGAAGCGCTCGGAGTGGCTCCCCGAGTAGCTCTCTGCTGGGCACTGCTCCCTCTGCCCCTGGCCTCTGTCTGGCCCAAACCTGCTCTTTCAGGCCTGAGTGATTCCGGGCTGTCAGAGAACAGGGCGCTCTCCTGGGGCCTGGGGAATCTGGGCACTTCTTGGACTATTCCCTGGCACCCATCTTTTGTCTTTTCTGTTGGGGTCTCCGAGGGGAAGTCACTCCCCAGAGACTCCCAGTTTTGCTTCCTTCGTGTTGTGGCCAATGTCCCTTGGTGAGGGCGAGGTGGACCAGCTCAGTGCCTCCACGTGGTGGTGGTGGGGCTGGTGGCTGTCTCTCCCGTACCCCAGCCCCTCTCTTGCTATGTACGCTGGGAGCCTGGATTCTGGAAAGCTTCCTCTTCTTTCTCTCCCGAAATGTCCAAATGGATGCTTTCCCCCAGGGATAATGAGACCTCCCAAACTCTAGCCGGAAGAATAAAATCATACCACAGCTCCCTCAAAGACAAAGGACAAAAAAGCAACAAAACAACACCAAACCAAATATGAACCTGATCATAAAACAAACGGAACAGGGCTGGGAGTGAGCCGCCCGGGGTGCTGGCGGGACATCAGAGCCCGAGGCCCTCCCCTTTCTCCTCCCCGCCTCCCCCTTCCTCCCCTCATCCCCCCCCCCCTTACCCTCTTATCTTTTGATGCTTTTTGCTCTAACATCTTTTGGGCTTTACTTTCTATCTGGAGGGTCTTTGCCTTTGCTGGTTTGAGGCCCCCCCCCATCTTTGCTGTTTTCTGCTTACATTTCTATTCCCCCCCCCTCAACACCTCTGCTGCAGCACCTCCAAAGTTAGCACCACCTGCGAACACTGGTGTTTGTTTTCTGTCGCATCATTAACGAAGGCGCTAAGGAAGACTGGATCCGGTGTGCGCCAGCACCCACACTCCCCCTGAGCAGATGATGTGCAGCCGTCTGCCAGAATCTGCCTATTCTGGTCGCCATCCCAAGAAGCACTGGGGCTTCCCAGGGTGGGGAGGGCGTGGGTCAGTGGACAGAGAGGCACTAACAGGACCCCAGTCCCTGCCCTCTGTGAATGGAACACTGAAAGCAAAAACCACAAAAGCACTGGGGGCAAAGCTGTCAAAGGAGAGCCGCTAGAAGAACGCACGCAAACCCCAGCTCCTGCCGCTGGTCCTGGGCTACAGGGCAGCATCTCAGGACGCGGCCGGGCAGTGTGTGCCAGAGGTGCTGGAACTTCTAGGCTCTGTCTTCAAACACGTTCGTTCCTCGAGAAACATCGATTGGCTCTAGGGCTCCAGGCTGTGGGATCAATCGCAGAGCAGCCTCTGTTCTGGAGCAGTGCGTGGTCTGGGGAGGGAGGCGGCCGTGCGCACACACGGCTACTCTGTGTGATGCGGGGCAGTCGGCACACCGAAGGGCAGAAGAGCGCATGAGGGCAGGGCTGAGGGCGGCCCCTCGCTTTGTGCTGCCCAGGGCTCAGGTGTGCACACATGGCCTCCTCTGGTCTGGAATGTGCCAGACCCCACAGATGTGGACGAGACAGCCTTGGGACAGGGGGCCGAGCGGGGCGAGCCCAGGGGCCGGGGCTGGCTGTTGACTCCCTGGCTTTGCCAGCGTCTTTATTCTTTTCACTGGAACCTGCTTCCTCCCTGAAGCCCACCTGGCCCTCCCCTGCTCACAGGGATCCCCAACACCCTAGATAGGATGACAATGAACTGCCTTTTTTGAGGACGAGGGGGAACTGGACAGTGAGGCTAGCAGCCCAGGCACCCTGACCCCTTGACCCAAAAGTGAAGTTGGGGGAATGCATGGGAGCAGCTAGCAGGGGGCCTGGCGTTCAGGATGTGAGTGTGGGAGGGGTCGAGGTGAGCCGGGCAGGTGGGCTTCACTCCCCCAGCAGTAGGGGAACCTTCTGAGCTGACACCGTGCTTCTGCAGTGCACGGACCACCACCTGACCCTGTAGTATTTGATTCTGTTCTGTCTGCTACAGCTCCTAGCCCCTCCCCCGAGGTATGCTCCCTGGGAGGGGACCTCATGGACATCCCTTATGCCTACAAGAGCAGCCGGCAAACAGGAGGTGCTTGATAAAGGGGAGGATGCAGCCAGGGATGGGGAGCTAAGACTGATGGGGTCACGTGGAGGCAGGAGGGCCAGGCAGGAAAGCGTCGGTCATGGGGAGAGTGCTGTGAGCAGTCAGCTCTGGGTGGGGAGGGGTGGGGGCCCTTGGTGACCGCACAGAGTCCACCATGTCCCAGGGTGGGGTGGAAGAAGGGAGAGCAAGACACGGTGACTTTGCTTTGATGATGTCGCGCCTGACTACACAAGGTGTAGACCAGATCGCAGCTAGCCCCCTCGTAAGGTGGCAATGTGTGATCCAGGGAGGCCCATCACCTGTCAAAGTACTGTGTCATGTATGGGGGCAGGGTTCAGAAGGCTCGTGGAGATGTGTACTGTGAACAGACTAGGTGTGGATTTGAATGGTTTTTTGGCAACAAGATATACATCTTCAAATTGCACGAACTTTTGGAAGTACCCTCAAATCAAAATGGTCACAAAACCTACTGTACTCATGTTATTATAGGGGTACTTGCTGTGGCTACAGCAAGCAACAGCAAATAAGCCCAGAGTTAGAACAGTTAGTGTGAAAACGGCAGGGACGAGGCCGGCCGCACCGTGGAGCCTGCTCCGCTGTGCGTGGCTGCCATTCTTACCCAGCCTCGAGATTCTAACTTGCCATTCAGTGCTGTTCACTTGATTTTCACACTTTCCCACCATTCTTGCAATGATCTTTACCTGACAGTATCCAAACCTTTCAAAACAGTATTCCTGGGGCAAGAGTGAAATTATATTTGCTCTGCCAATAGAGGGTCACATTCCCCACTGCTGTGGTGACCTAGAAGAATTTGGAAACTGGTCAGCATCCAGTGACAATCAGCAAATTATGGTTTGCTGAATGGCTGGTTTGAGTCGCCATTTAGGGGCTGTTAGCACAGCGCACTGCTGGCTGAGCCTGGAAAATGTGAATTCTCTCGTTTCTCTCAGAAACTAACCGGCCTTTTGGAACTTTACGTATAATACATGTGGGAGTCATGCATGCAGCTGGCGGCAGAGGCTGCAGGAAGAGATGGGGGCAGGGGGCCTCCAGGTTTTGTGTGTTTCTAGGAATGTTGCTCAATGCAAAGAGGACAGGGCTGGGGCACACAGGGCAGGACGTGCGGCTTGCAGTCAGCTAGACCAGGGTTCAAACTCGGCTGCACGGCTGGGCAGCCACTTAGTTCTCGCCTTCCTTAACTGGGATCAGTGAGAATTTTCTCTTCCAAAGAGTCTCAGTGCACCAGTTAAGGTGCCTGCAGCTCATATTGGAGGGTAAGGACTCGAGTCTCAGCTCCACTTCTGTTTCCGGCTTCCTGCTAACGGGCACCATGGGAGGCAGCAGGTGATGGCTCAAGTACCTGGTCCTTGCCAGCCACGTGCGAGAGCTGCATTGAGTCCTGGGCTGCTGCCTTCAACCTGTCCCGGTTGCAGGCATTTGGGGGAGTGAACGAAAGGATGGAAGATCTCTGTCTGTCTCTGCCTTTCCAAAACAAACAAACAGAAAACACACCAAACTCTACTCTCCATCTTAAAAAACAATGAGTTGGTGGGATTAAAAGGAGCAAATACACACACAGTGGTTAGTGCAGTTGTGGGGGCTAAGCCAGTGCCCCACTGGTAAGGGAATCAAGTTCTTTGGGGACTGAGGTCCTTAGGTTTGGAATGTTCATTGAGCAAATGATTTGGGGTGCAAAGGACCCTTGCCCTCCCATCTCCAGGCCTCTTCAGGGGACCACGTATGCTGCCTTCTGGAGCAGTATTGGTAGAAAGGCCTGTCAAATCCAGGAGGCCCTTGAACTTGTTCTTGGGTGTGTTTAAATCTGACTTAAGGTTTATTCCTGGGGGCTGATGACACAGTTTTGTTTTTTGTTTTAAATTAATTTTTTTTAAAAGAAGAGACAAAGATCCTCTATTTGCTGGTTCATCCTCCAAATCCCCCAAATGGCCATACTGGCCTGGGCTGGCCAGGCAGAAGCCAGGAGCCTGGAATTCCATCCAGGTCTCCTATGTGGGTGGCAGAGCCCCAAGCACTTGGGCCATCCTCTGCTGCTTTCCCAGGTGCATTAGCAGGAAGCTGGATCAGAAGTGGAGCAGCTGGGACTCGAGTTGGCATCCATCTGGGATGCCTGCATTACAGGCTAAGGCTTAACCCACTGTGCCAGGATGCCAGCCCCAACAGAGTCCTTTTTATGGCTTTCTCACCTTACAGTCCTTAAGCCTTGCTGCCCGGCCAGGCACCTGGCACCGATGTTGAAGAACCTGTGATGACGTAGCTGGTGACAGGGGTTTCTGTTCTGCTGAGATTCCCAAAGGTTAAAACAGAAGCAAGCATCTCACAAGCCAAGCCCAAACACTGAGATGAAAAGAAACACTGTCCATTTCCTACTGCCTGCTTGAGAACAGAGGGGTTTGTGCTCAGCCACATTAGCTAAACACGGTCCCCTGCTCTCACTGCTGAAGGAGCGAGCGTCACACGGACGCCTTGGGTGGGAAATCCAGCCCCTGCTCCGATGTACACTGGTGGTAACAGAAGCAGGGCAGGCCTTTCTTTCAATCTGTTCCGCACACTTTCTAGCAGCTCTGCTTTCCCTATTCTGCATGTGCTATTTTAGGCGAGGACAGAATGAGTCAATTTTCAGACTCTTACTCAAAGCCACTTGTACAGAACTGAGAACTCAGTAATCGTGTCAGGCAGAGCAGAACTGTATTCCAACGCACAGCGTATTCCACACAGCCTCATTTCGCTTTTCCTGGGATGGGGCATCTATTTGTGGCCCTCTAATGAGAGAGGAGCCCGTGGCAGTGGCCCAGGCTTTCGTGCTCAGGGATCCCACATCACAGAGGCATTCACCCTACTGCTGCTGGTAGGCACAGCGGAGGTCCCGCGGGGTCTCGGGGCCCTGTGGCTGCGTGCCTGTTTGTTCCCACTGGCGGGGTTGTAAGGTCCCTCCTGGAGCTGGCTGGGAAGGAGCGTGTGGGCCCTCCTGGGGGACACGTGTGCTTTGCGGGTGGCCATGGATGGCTCCCATCTTCTTTGTGAGCACTGACTTAAGGGCCCACAGTAACCTTCCTTGCTCTGCCCCAGGTCTCCTAGGAGATTTAAATGTGACGTGTCCCCACGGGGCTTCTTGCCAAATTTGCCTTGACCTTGACCTTCTGGTGGGCCAATCCCCCTGACCTCTGGGTGGGCAGGGGGGTGGATCTCCCTGCTGTGTGTGTTTACAGCGATAGTGGCTTCTAATAGGGACCTCATTTACTGCCTGCAGGGCTACCTGGGACAGAGTGTGGAACAATCTGCTGCTATACGCTACTTCCTGTGCTGCTGCCTTGTAAGTGAGCTAGTCACATTTTCCAAAGATCTAGCTGGCATAAACGTGCTGGGCCACTTCCACGGAAAACTACCCCCAACTCCACCCCCAGCCCTATTCCTGTTCAGTTTATCTTCCATCAATTAAAAAATGGCACAACAAATTAGACTGAGTGGGTGCATAAATGATTCTATTGAAAAGTGAGTAATTCAATAAAACCACACCACCATTGGCTTTCTGTCTGAAGAACTAATTCATAGCCTCAAATGATTCAGCCATCCTGATGGGGACTTTGCATTACTGGCCCAAGTTCATTAGCATGAAAACAATCAAACCAAATACATTCTTGCTTTGGGGCTGGAAGTCAGACACCCTGAGTAATATTTAGGTCACTGCTGCTTGGGCAAGTCTGGGAAATGGTTGTGCCCTGATTAGATGGTTACATATTTGTTGTAAAGGACCGTCACAGGTGGCTGCTGGGGGCTCTGTGAGCAGCACTACGATGACACGAGGTGGCTAAGGCAAATGACCCCTTTGTCTGGCTTGAGTGTATTGGCACCAGCTTCAGCGCTGAGATCCAATCTCTGGGTTCGGTGAGTTTAAGCATCCCCACTTCCCACTGTGGCTAGGAGATCACAGCGCAATGATTCTCAGCCTGGACTGCACTTTAGGACTGTCTGCAAAGCTTTCTTTCTTTTTAAGATTTATTTATTTGTTTGAAAAGCAGAGTTACAGAGAGGTAGAGGCAGAAAGAGAGGTCTTTCATCCACTGGTTCACTCCCTAGATGGCCAGAACTGCGCCAATCCAAAGCCAGGAGCCAGGAGCTTTTTCCAGGTCTCTCATGCAGGTGCAGGAGCCCAAGGACTTGGGCCATCTTCTACTGCTTTCCCAGGCCACAGCAGAGAACTGGATTGGAAGTGGAGCAGCCGGGACTCAAACCGGTGCCCATATGGGATGCCGACACTGCAGGTGGTGGCTTTACCCATTTCAACACAGTGCTGGCCCCCAAAGCTCTTTCTTAAAAAAAAAATTATTTCTTTGAAAGGCAGGGTGACAGAGCAAGCTTCCATCCTCTGGCTTATTCATCAAATGCCTGCAACAGCCAGGGCTGGGCCAGGCCAAAGCCAGGAGCCCAGGAACTCCATCCAGGTCTCTGATGTGGGAACAGGGGCCCAAGCATCTGGGCCACCATCTGCTGCCTCCGAGGTGTGCATTAGCAGGAAGCTGAATTGGAAGTAGAGGCAGGACTCAAACCTCTTCCCCACAATGTCTTTTAGCCATCTTAAGGCATACCTTTTATTTCTCATGTAGGAATGGCAGCCATGGATCACGGTAGGTTATAGAAGCAAGAAGGTGCTGGAGAGGGGCTGGGGTTGTGGTGTGGCATGTTTAGACGCTGCCTGTGACACTCGCATCTCTAGACCAGTTTGAGTGTCGGCTGCTCCACTTCTGATCCAGCTCCCTGCTAATGCACCTGGGAAAGCAGCAGAGGATGGCCCAAGTGCTTGGGCCCCGGCACCCACGTGGGAGACCCAACTAGAGGTCCAAGCTCCTGGCTTCAGCCTGGCCAAGCTCTGGCAGTTGTGACCATCTGGGGAGTCAGCCAGCGGATGGGAGAGCTCTTTGTCTTGCCCTGTAACTTGGCCTTTCAAATAAATAAATCTTAAAAAAAATGAAGTGAGGGAAATTAAAACTATTGGAGAGTTACTGACTCAAAACCATAACGAGAGCAGTCCAAGGTTTCTGGTGGTTAATCTGTGTTTCACCATTTAAATATTAGGTGTGACTTTCAGAACACAGAAGAAATAGTTCCAAAATACAGTGTTAAACCACACGCTTAATTGTGTGTTGGACAACGTGTCTAAAGGCAAACTGTTCACAACTTTAATCAGATCATGGCATGTTCTTTTTTGGTGGACATCCTAATGGCGCTTCAACCTGTTTTCTTTAGGTGAACATCAGCTAGAATATCGGTCAGTCTGACGTTTGTAGTCGCTGAAATTGGAGCTTCATGCTGGTCCAGGTCGCAGGAATAAACGGGGGCACTGGGGTGGGGTCGTTACCGGGAGACTAAGATGCCCCTGGCCGCACATGGAGGGGCTGACACAGGCTCATGCCAGCATCAAGGGCTCACATCCCGAAAGCCTGGGAAATGCGGATCTGGGGGTAGCAGTCCCACCTCGGGGAAGCACTCCAGAAGCGCATGGGCTCTGGGACCTTGGCCAGAGCTGGGATAGGAACAGAACCCACAACCCGTAACCAGCACCTGCCTTCTGCTCTACATGGCACCCCGTGAGGCGCGCTCCCGGGGAGATCTGCATGGGCTCTCTCGGCCCCGCAGCAGGGACTCTGGCGCCCCTTGCGAGTAGCAATGGGCGGCATCGGCCGAGGCCTTGGGAGTCCCGGCCAACAAGTAAGTGAAGTCCCCGTGTGGCGCCTCCACAACTGACCTTCCTACCTTTAAAATCTGATTTCCAGGGAGGCACTGAGGCCTCCAAGCGTAACCAGCGGGTTCTGTGGGGCAGCCGTGCGAAGGGCACTGGGCACCTGCGATGTGCGGGGGCGGGGAGCGGAGGCCCAGACAAAGGCTCCGCACCTGCGGCGGGGGCGCCTGGCGGAGGCCGCTGCTCCCAGCTCTATAGCGCCGTTGCCGTGGCAACGCGGCCCTCTGCGCGGCCCGGAGGCTGGCACGCGCACGCCCCGGTGCCGCTGTCATCCTCCCTCCTGCGCGCGTGTGCGTGTCTATCCCTCCAGGGGAGGTGATGATTTGGAGCTTAGAGCATGCGCGGATATACCGATGGTGAGCTCATGGGGTTGCCTAACAGGAATGGGGATTTGGATTTGGGTTGGCTCAGGGCGTGTGACCAGCGGGAGACACAAGCACTGAGCAAGGGGAGACTTGGGCAAAGAGCAGCCGGCCTACTGCTTTTCCAACGCAGGGACATGTGTTACCCAGGAGTCGCGACGGGGCGAGGCCTGCAGCCAGGCGAGCCAGGATTAATGGGAACTGTGCTGCAGCGGCTTGCCTCACCTGACGGTTTTTCTGCTCAACTCCTGCTCCAGAAAATTGATCTGTGCACCTGTGCTCAAGGCCCAGCCTCGCGGTGTCCTCTGTAAACTGTGTGTTTGGGTGTGAACAGGGACGTGTACGGGGTGAGGGCAGGGCTGCCACGCGCAAGGCAAGCACACAGTGGGAACTGCGTGCCATCAGCCTCGCCGCACAGCAGGCACTGAGCCCAGAGCCCTGCCCTGCAACCAAGTCAAACCCTGAGCAAGGGGCGTGGTCCTGGAGTTTCTGACGACTCAGCAAAGGGCAGAGCGTGGGCAGGAACGTGCACCTTTTTATCTGCCAGGCAGCTAGCTCTCCCCTGGGTGACACACGTCTCCTGGAGCTGGGGCTTAGTGAGGTCATAAAGAGGTACTGATGAATAGCTGGCATATGGCAGGTCGGCGTGGGCTGGTGGGAGTCCCAGGGCTCAGAGGGCGGGGGGCCTGCCTGGAGGGCCACCTCCCAACCTCCAGCCGTGGTTCCTTCTATCAGAGGTGAGCACCTGAGTCCCTGGTGTCCCCTGTTTGGGGAAGCCACTCTGGTATCCCAGGGAAGGAAGCGATTTCCAACAGGCCTTGCCATAGCCACTTACAGACCATCTGAGTTGGGTGACAAACAGCACACTGTGACGCCCACACTGCAGGACGCAGACTTTACTGCCCTCAAGGAGGCTGGGCCAAGTTCCTCCTCCCTGCACGTGGTCTCTGGCGGGACAGGGGTGCGGGATGAGTGGGCAGTGTGAGGCCCATGGTCCAGCAGAGCCTCAGGAGGACACATGGCCTTCCCATGGGCTCACTGCAAGGTCCAGCCCTCAGCGTGGCAGCCTGGACCTCTGGAAGGGCCTCGAGATGCCACCTGACCTTCGGCAGGGATTCATTTGAAACCTGGCCGCAGGACAGATGGCCGTGCCTCCTTCGGCTGCCCGCTCCAGGATCCTCCAGGATCCTTGCCTCCCCGCTTCTCTGTAAACCATGACAACCAACCTACTCCTTGGAAACACACCTAAAATAGCACGGAGCCAGCGCAGGCGATGCTTGCCTCTTTTCTGTGTGGGGGGACTGTGTGATGAAAGCCATCCACTTCCACAGCCAAGGACAAACTGAAAACAACTTTGAGGAAGTGAAAAGAAAGGGAACTTCCCCAGCCAGCTCCCTGCTAACGCGCCCAGGACACAGGGCTACCCTCCCCACCACCCATGTGGGAGGCCTGGATTGAGTTCCTGGCTTCCTGGTCTTTGGCCTGGCCTAGCCCCAGCTGTTGTTGGCATTTGGGGTGAACCACTAGGTAGAAGATCTTTCTTTCCTTCTCTCTCTGCCTTTCAAATAATAAAAGAAAACACACACACACACACACACACACACACAGGGTGCGTGCGGGGGGGGGGGGCTTCAGTCAGTAGCCAGAGCTATAAAGGAATACTTAAGAGTGTGGACACCATAGGAGTAATGACCAGCTGCGGGAAAGCACTGGGTGCACACTAATCTGCTGGGTCCCTACCACCCTCACCAGTCAGCCTGGACTGAATAAAAATCCAAATATTCATGTCCAAAAAAGTTTGTTACTCTGAGAGCCAATGATTTTATGTTCTGTGGTCAGAGGAAAAATGAGAGGTGACAAAGGCACAGGCAGTCCCAGCGGGCTGTCACCCGGGAGCCAGAGGGAACCTGTCCACACCACCCTCCAAGTTCCAGACTTGCAAAATGGGCTACAGGGGGCTACTCCGTGGCTGCACTTGGTCATGGGAGTGTAGCATGTGTGTGTGTGTGTGTGTGTGTGTGTGTGCGGTGGTGGTGGAGCTCCGGAGGCGACAGGAACAGGAGTCTCGGCAGCTGTGCTGGTGGAAGGTGGCCCCGCGCATGGGGGCCGTGGCCGCCTTTGCTGGCTGAGTCCCTTCTGGCTCCACGGCGAACGTGGCGCATGCACCTGGTTAGAACCCGAGGACTGTTCCTCCCCATCCCCTCCACCCCCTCCGAGCCCCTGCCCACCTGAAGCTCCCAACCCCCAATTCTTTCATCCGCCGCACCCACGGGTGGAAGGAGTGGGTACGTGCCGAGGAGTAACCACCGGTAGCCAGGGGGCAGGATGCAAATGAGAAGTGGAAGACGCGCCTCCCGCTGCCCCACGCGGCCCCACGGAGCCTGGGTTTCCGCACCCCTGATTTTGTGGATTTTGTGGGCTGCACAGGAGCGCTCGGCGCGGGGCCGATGGGCACTAGCAGAGGCCGGGGAGCTGGCGCCGCGAGGGGTGAGGAGGTTGTTCTTCCTTGAAACGTGCAGTGGAAAAAAACCAAAAATCCCCGCCAGTGCCCTTCCCCGCGCGGGAGTGTCCCGGCTTCCTCTGGGGGCAATGAGTATCTCTATAGATATCTTCTGAATTTCCTCTCGCTTCGTCCTGCCGTCCTGTCGTGGCCGCCTCGCTTCCTCTACCGCTGAGAAAGTCCCAGCTGCGGTTTCACGGTTTCACAGCCGAGAGCGGGGCTGTGGCTCCGTCAGCGCCCGGGACGCTGCCCCGCCGGCTCAGGTGTCACAGCAAGCGGCCAAGTGGCTTACTTCTGCTTCTGCCTAACTTCTGTGGACCTCAGGGAGATACAGCTGAGATGAGAAATTCTCAGAGTCCAGGGGCCAACATGCTTTTCCACCATCTGCAAAGTGCGGACTGCAGTGGGGAGCTGCAGGCGCCTGCTGTGACATTCCAGGGGTCCCAGGACAACCCTCCCCTCTCTCTTCCCCACCTGGCTTCCTGTGGCTATCCCATTTGAAAGACCCCAGCGGAGAGGTTGGGTTCCCAGCTATTTTTAGCTGGCCACACAGCATGCGGCTGTGCAGAGCAGCTGCTGGGGTCTGCCGTCTGATCAGTATCACTTGACATTTCTTGTCAGGTGATTCCTAAAATTCCTTGTGATCTCAAGAACACTGTCCCCCTGGAGTATAGGTATGCCAGCAGACCTGTGCGTCTGGGAGGCAAATCCAGATACGGGCTGCAGAGGAAGGGTGCTTCTAACTCTCGGGACCCAGGCTTCTGTGTGGCAGAGACAATGCCACAGGCTCTGCTTGGCAGCTTCTTTATGGCCCTGACCCTGCTTTCTCACTGGAGACCAAGGCCCCTGTCCACCGGAAGTGTCGGATCCACTGATCACGATGGGTTTGGGGGGGGGGGTGTGCGGCCAGGGATGATGCTGGCCTGTCTGGAGCCGATCTTCAGTGACAGCAGCTGGGTCACGCAGCCCGGGAGGAACAGGACCAGGCCACAGTCCCCTGCTCTCTGGCCTGTATGTCCTCCCCTGTGGCCTTCCTCTCTAGGCCCTTAAGCCGCAGGTCTGCTGCTTCACCCACACCCCCCCAGCTACCAGCCTCGGTGCCCTGCCTTGCGGCTTTTACACATGCTGCTTCCTGCCCGGAAGGTTCTCGGGCTTTTCCCAGACCCACTTGTGTGCGTGCGCTGTTTCTCAGTGTCAGCACCACTTCTGGGAGACTGCTCATCCTACCAGGTGGGGCCAGCTGTCCCCCTGCTGTGTGTCCCTGCGCTGTGCTTGTCTGGTTCCCCACCACGCTGTAAACTCCTGGGCAGGGCCTGTGTTGTGCTCTCTGTTGTACCCCCATCTCTGGCCTGGCATGCAGCGCGTGCGCAGTGAACCTCTGGTCTATCACCTTCTGGACGCAACACAGACCTCCTCCCTCCCCGCTTATTACAGATTTTTAGACTGTACCCCATTCTTGGTTCTTCAAATTACCTCTCTAAACCTTCTATTTTAGTTGATCTCAACGTGTGTTCAAGTCCTTTGTTGGCTCTGAGTTTCCAAATAAGCCTTCAGTTGTGCATCTGTGTGACTGCGGCACTGCTGGGTCCCAGGGACCCTGTGTTAAGACAGGTCAGAAGTGCAGATGGCAGCTGGGCCGGTGCCAAGAGCCAGCGACCCCTTACCACATCCTCGTCTCACTCCCTTCACCACGGCTTCGGCAGGCTGCTGGGTCTGAGCCCCTGCTTTCAAGGTATAGTTATTTTTGACAAGGAGGCAGCCAGCCTGAGGTCTCCTTCTAACCAGGACAACTCTCCCCTGGGTTGTGTGGCACCGGCGTTCCTTTCCCTGCAGGAGAACTGTTCTCACAGAAGACAGGGGCTGCGGGCGCACTCGGTCCTCCCTGTCCCCAGCCGCCTGCCCTCAGCAGATAGGAACTTCGGCCAAGGGCAGCGATCATCAGCTGCCACACTCAGCGCCTTTTCCTAGGGCCACTGTGAGCATCTTTCCCCAGCCCTCCATCGTCACTGTGCTTGGCTCAGGTTTCAACTTTCTGTTTTAAAAACAGATGGCCACAGGGGTGGGCCAGGTGGCTCTGTGGGTTAAGCCACTACTTGCATCCTGTATCAGAATTTTTTTTTTTTTTAATTTGAAAGAGTTACACAGAGGGAGAGACAGAGAAAGGGAGAGAGAGATCTTCCATCCAGTGGTTCACTCCCCAGAGGATTGCAATGACTAGCACTGGGCCAGGCCAAAGCCAGGAGCCAGGAGCTTCTTCCAGGTTTCCCACGAGGGTAGCAGGGGCCCAAACACCTAGGCCATATTCTGCTGCTTTCCCCAGGCCATTAACAGGGAGTTAGATTGGAAATAGAGCAGCCAGGACACAAACTGGCACCCATATGGATGCCAGCATCACTGACAGTGGTTTTACCCGCTATGCCACCATGCTGGCCCCATGGAGTTCCTGGTTTGAGTCTAGGCTACTCACACTTCCGATGCAGCTCCTTGCTAATGCACAGCCTGGGAGGCAGTGGAAGATTGCTCAAGTGCTTGGGTCCTTGCCACCTATCTGGGAGACATGGATAGAGTTTCTGGCTCCTGGCTCTGGGCTGGCCCAGCCCTGGCTACTGTGGGCATCTGGGGTGTGAACCAGCAGATGAAGATCTCCCTCTCTCTGTTGCTCTGCCTCCCCCTGCCCCACAAAACAATGGCCACATGAAAAAGATCTATCTCAAAATAGCCTTCAGAACACAGCCATGCCTGCTGCTACCAGATCCGCCCTGGATGCCAGCAAGTTGATGGCAGGAGGTGGCTGACCCGGCTAGGAGAGGCTGTGAGGCTCTCCCAGGAGATATGGTGACCATGTGTTGAGTCCATGCAAGTGCAGCCAGGAGCCCTGAGGACAGCAAGCCAAGGACGGTGCCTGTCCTCCCTGACTGTGCGTTCTGGAGATGCATGGTGGGAAGGCAGAGAGGAGCCATCCTCTATGTTCCTCACAGCTGTGAGAAAACAAAACGGCTCCATTTCCACAGTAGAGCCACCTGGGAGCTGCCCTCCTCAGGGCTGCCCCTCTCCCGGGCCTGTGCTGGGGGAGGGGGCAGCCCTCTGGGAGATGTCCTGCCTCCTCCCCTGCCCTTTGCAGTGCTGGCCATAGGAAAGCACAGGTGCAGCACCGGGATTATGGGGAGTGTGTGAGGCTGAATAAGCTCCCCCCACAAGACACCCGTGTCCTGACTCCTGGAGCCTGTGCATGTTACCCTGTGTGGTATGGGCTCTCTGGGAGGGGCCGTGATCCTGGATTGTCCAGGTAGACCCTGGGGCCCCTTATAGCATTGAGTTGTGAGAGCTCTTTATATACTCTGCATATAAATGCTCATCAGATAAATGATTGGCAAATATTTTTGCCCACATTGAGATTTGTCTGTTCTTCAGTGTCCCTTGAAGCATAAAAGCATATTTTTTAATTGAAGTATTGTCTATTTTTCCTCTGGTGGCGTATATGGTAGGTGTTGCATCTAAGAAGTCACAGCCTAATGTAAGGTCACAAAATTTACCCTGCCGTGTCTTCACAAGAGGAAGGCGGAGGGAGACTGGCCCTGGGGAGAAGAGGAGGAGGTGATGCGCCTACGGAGCCAGAGACTGGAGTGGCGTGGCCACAAGCCAAGGACTGCTGGCGGCGCCCAGGATCATGGGAGGTGAGTGGCCGACCCTTCCACTGACACCATGGTGGGGCCTGGCGACTGTGGGCGTTGTGAGAAAACAAGCCGCAGTGGTTTCAGCAGCACTGGGAAGCCAGCACAGATAGGCGGTGCCTTCTGATGCAGCGAGCACTGCGTGGCGGGGCCGGTGAGTGAGGGGAGCCGGCTCTGCATGTGGCTCTGCCGGGCAGGCAGAGGCGATGTCAGCCTTCCCCCCGCCCCTCCCCAGCACGTGAATCCATGTCCGTTCTCATCCAGCACTGCAGTCGGGTTGTTTCTGAGTGAGTCGTGGTATGTGGGAACAGGCGCTGGGGACGGCGCAGGAGACTTGTGAGAGCAGCTGCCCTGGGTGGTCCAGGAGGGTCCCAGGAGCATCACAGTCATGGGGGAGATAAGAGCAGATGGCAGAGAAAGGCGAGGGGTTGTTGCAGAGGGCAGACGGGCAGAGCACAAGAAAGGGGGCAGCTGTGGGAGCCGCGGTGCAGCTACAGGCAAGGAGCTGCTTCCTCAGGGAGAGGCAGGCGGGCAAGGGGGGCCTGGCCCTCTTCTGTTTCTTTCTACAATGTCTTCCCCGGGGAGAAAGAGTGTGAGTGTACGTGAGTGTACATGTGTGCATGCGTGTGTGTGTGATGTCAGGACCATAGGGCACTGCACCACTGGTGTACTTTGTGGAAGTGGCCAGGATGGGGCACTGGGGGTGCTGCTTGTTGGGGTCCCTGGGCCCCTGTGCCCCTGCAGCAGCCTGGGTGGGCAGGGATGGCTTCAGGCTCTGTAGTCTCTCAGAAGGGGCACAGGCAGAGTTCCCCACTGAGGCAAGAGCACTCCTGTCCTGAGCCGAGGCCGCCTTCCAAGAGGCTCTGCAGACAAGGCTGCTCAGTGTGCGGGGACCTTGTGGACCGGCGAGCTGGGAGCTAATGCAGGTGCCCCGTCTTACAGCCCCCGGGCTCCTGCCTCAAAGGTGCCGCTGGATCCACACTCCAGCAGCAGCCCCGGAAGCTCCTCAGTTTGCAACTGACCGGTGTCACCCACAGAACCTTCTTGGGGTCTGCAGCACTACAGGAGGTTTGCAGGTGGCTTAGCAGCCAGAGTAGGTGCTGAGGAGAGCCAGGCAAATAGAAATAAGACACTGCAGAGGACAAATAGCTAAGGCGGCGAGTCCAAGGAGAGCAGGCAGGGGCCAGGTCTGCCATCACCAAGCCCCTGGGGAAGTCACAGAACCTCCCTAGGCCTCTTGTCCAGCTGTGAAATGGGGTTGGTGACAACCAACAGTCCAGACGGCCATAAGAATTAAATGAGATAATGGATGTGAATGCTGTCTTAAAGCTATAATAACTGCACTCAATGTACGATGTAGTGTATAGCACACGGAAACACAAAAATCACACGGCTGACAGTGGCACAAATTAGTCTAACTCCAAGAATGCAGTCATTGCACTGCAACTCAACAGCATACCCTGGGACAGGAGTGAAACATGTCACTCAGGAGAGAAGGACATCTTGGTACCGAGCGTAACTGGCAGTGGGTCTTGTCCATTCTTCCTTACATCTCTGCCTCCTCCCCCTTCAGGGAACTGATCCTCCTCCGTGGGAGAGGCTGCCCAGTGCAGGGCCACACTCCCAGCCTCGGGACAGCCCTGGGCCACTCACTCACAGGATACCGATCCCTGATTCCAGGGGGTGAGCCTGGGCAGAGGGCATGGGATCCAAACTGGCTGGAGGCTATGCCTGGGAATCCTAGACTTGGAAGTAGGAAATGTTTCCTCTTCCCATTAGGTTGACAGCTTGGGAAAAGCACACCTCCGAAGCTGCCTGCGCCAGGGGTTCCACTGTGCAGAACCTAGGGTGGGACAGGACACAGCCAACATGGAGCCGGGGCAGTGGAGAGAGAGTGCACGTGGGAGGAAGACAGGGTCTGGACGGAGCCTCAGTCCCCAGGGTCCTACAACACCAGGCCGTTGGGCTGTGAGTTTAAACTGGTTGCTTCACCTGAGGGAGGCGAGGTCTGTGTAGTGAGCCTACTCTGCAACCCCACATAAAGCTTGATGGAGTGTTGTTGGGACAAGGTTCTATAAAGGGAAGTGTTTTTCTGGGGGAAAAAAGGGCGTCAGCTCAGTGTTTGGAGACATTAATCCCCAGTTTGCTAAATGTGGCTCAAGGCATTAACAGCCCTCTGTGTGAATCCAGCATAAAGGGCCCTGTGGGTGCAGAATGAGGAGCAGTGCAGTGAGAAGCGTTCAACAAAGGCTGGGCCAGATCATTCCAACACCTGACCGGCACGCTCAGCACCGGGAGGTAGATCCAAACACATACGCAGGCAGTCATGCTGAGAGAGGTGGAGAAAGGTGGCTGGAACAACATTTACGCTTCTAGAATGTGCAGTAGCAGTTATTAGGTTTCATATCGTCTGCTTACTGAGCAGCAACAATTCATGCCTCTAATCAGCAACCATGGCGACTACTGCACTGCACCACGGGCTAAGTCCTGCACTCGGCCCTCCCTGGCTGCACTGTGGCTCCCGGGAATTCCCTGACAACTCCCAGGCCTCAGGTAAGTGTCAGGACTCGGGGATGGATAATGAAATAAGGAGCTCCAGGACGTGGTAAATCTGAATCTGAAACCTGGAACTCAAATGGGTAGAGATTTGGCAGTTACTGGAAGGGTAAAATGTCCCATCTGGGACTTGCTCTCTGATGTTTGCCTTTTGTCTTTCAATCAGATAGGATCTGCTCCCAGTGGTGTTTGCTCAGGGACACCAGTGCATAATCAGGAGCTTGCTGGCAACAGTGGGACAGCAGTGACCCCTGGCCTTGAATGAGGTGCCCAGAGTGGAGATATTTGGATTAATCTAAGAAGCACAATAGAGGCGTCATGAGAAGTCATCAAAGGGCCAGCATGGTGCCTCTGACACCGGCATTCTGTGTGGGCACCAGTTTGAGTCCCAGCTGCTCCACTTTTATTTTTGTTAAGATTTTTTTAAAAAAGACTTTTATTTTTTAGAGATTTATTTATTTATTTGAAAGGCAGAGTTAGAGAGAGGCAGAGGCAAAGAGAGAGAGAGGTCTTCCATCCACTGGTTCACTCCCCAAAGGGCTGCAATGGCCAGAACTGTGCTGATCCAAAGCCAGGAGCCAGGAGCTTCTTCCAGGTCTCCCATGCAGATGCAGGGCCCCAAGCACTTGGGCCATCTTCTACTGCTTTCCCAGGCCATAGAAGAGAGCTGGATTGGAAGTGGAGCAGCTGGGACTGGAATCGGCACCCATATGGGATGCCGGCACTGCAGGCAGTGGCTTTACCCACTATACCACAGTGCTGGCCCCTGTTCCACTTCCAATCCAGCTCTCTGCTAATGCACCTGGGAAAGCAATAGAAGATGGCCCAAGTGCTTGGATCCCTGCTGCCCATATGGGAGAACAGGATGGAGTTCCTGGCTTCCGACTTTGGCCTGACACAACTTCGGAGTGAAGCAGCAGATGAAAACTAACTCTCTCTCTCTCTCTCCCCCTCCTTCTCCCCTCTCTGTAACTCTGTTTTCAAGTATATGAATGAGTCTATAAAAGGAAGTCCTGAGGGAGCCAGCGTTGGTGGCCTGGGGAGTGCCTGGGGCAGACATGCCCATTTCCACTCTGTCTGCTGGGCATCAGCTGAACAACAGGGCTCTTCCCCAGGAAGCCAGGCCTCAGCATTCCACCTGCTTCGCTGGTTTTCCAGATCATAGATTTCTGCCAGCTGGAAGGTGGTCTGCCTTTGCTCCCGTTCCCTGACCCCCTGGAAGCGCTCAGCACAATGGCCTTTGCTCTCTCATGCTGCTCGCCCTGACATTCATCTGCTTTCCTCCACTCACATGGCTTCAGATAATCCCATAAGCTGGAAACTCCCAAATCTCTACACACTTGGGCTCCACCTTCATGTTCAGCTGCCTCCTGGGCATCAGCACGTGGCTAGGAGCCCACAGGTTCACTGCCAGAAGCCTGTGGCAATCCATCTTCCAGTCCTGGCAATCCATCATCCCTGGCAATCCATCAGCAGGTCCTGGAGGCAGTGCCTCTTAATCTGTCCCAAACGCACACCCTCTCCCTTCCTCCTTTTTGCCACTTTGCTATTCAGACGTCCATCATATGGCGCAGAAACCATCCTCCCAGCAGCCCCTGGGCTCCCCACCTGCTGTCCGCTCTTCAAGCTGCAACCAGTGGCCCTGCAGAAGTGCCTCTCTGCAGTACCAGCCTCACCTGTGGCTTGAAACCTCCCTTGAGCTCCTCACTGCCTAGAGAGCAGTCTGAACGCTGGGGGTCCCCGCGGCCCAGCTGCCTCTCCAGGCCCAGGCGTCCTGCTTGCTGCCCGGTCTTTCCAGTCCCTCTCACGCCAGGCTGTCTGCTTGCCCCTGGCTCTCACGCCTGCTGCTCCACCCCTTTTCTAGTCCAGAGTGTGTCTTCAGGAAGCAGTCTGAGGTGCAGCAGATACTTTTGCTGCAAGGATGCTCACCACAGCATAAACTACAAGGGAAAAATCAGGAACAATCACGATGGCCAGTAAGTACAATCTTTACTCAATGGCACGAAGTTTCTGTGTGAGTGGGAAACGCCCACCGTGAGACTTGTTTTCCATCACAACTGCTCTGCTACGTTAATCCGGAAGCAGAAATAATTTCTGCATGCAAAAATTTCAGATTATTTCCCTTTTTTTCTTTATGCTTTTCTGTGTTTTCCAAAATTTCCCCATGAACAGGGAATAATGACTTTTACTGTTGAGAAAAAAAAAATTGTAAGGGCCGGCACTGTGGCACAGTGGGTAAAGCCGCTGCCTGTGGTGCCAGCATCCCATATGGGTGTTGGTTCGAGACCCGGCTGCTCCACTTCCGATCTAGCTCTCTGCTATGGCCTGGGAAAGCAGTAGAAGATGGCCCAGGACCTTGGGCCCCTGAACCCGCATGGGAGACCCCGAGGAGGCTCCTGGCTCTGGATTGGCGCAGCTCCGGCCATTGGGGCCATCTGGGGAATGAACCAGCAGATGGAAGGCCTCTCTCTCGCTCTTTCTCTCTCTGCCTCTCCTCTCTCTATGTAACTGTGACTTTCAAGTTAAATAAATAAATCTTTAAAAAAAATTTAAAAGAAAAGTATCCCTGAGCAAGGCAATAGGAGAGCAGATGTGAGCAGGCAGTGATGCTTTTGTGTCTCAGGCAGGAGTGTTTTGGACACAAAGTCTGTTTTACTTATTTTGAAAAGCAGAGGGGCCAGTGCTGTGGCATAGCAGGTAAGATGCCTGTGGTGCCGGCATCCCATATGGGTGCTGGTTTGAGTCCCAGCTGCTCCACTTCCGATTCAGCTCTCTGCTGTGGCCTGGGAAAGCAGTACAGGATGGCCTAAGTCC
Source organism: Oryctolagus cuniculus (assembly GCF_964237555.1). Classification (NCBI taxonomy): domain Eukaryota; kingdom Metazoa; phylum Chordata; class Mammalia; order Lagomorpha; family Leporidae; genus Oryctolagus; species Oryctolagus cuniculus. The sequence continues at coordinate 41,551,988 of NC_091448.1, read as the reverse complement.
TTGGGCCCCTGCATATGTGTGGGAGATTCAGAAGCAGCTCCTGGCTCCTGGCTTCAGATCGGCGCAGCTCTGGCTGTTGCGGCCAACTGGGGAGTGGACCAGTGGACGGAAGACCTCTCTCTCTCTCTCTCTCTCTCTCTCTCTCTCTGCCTCTCCTCCTTTCTGTGTAACTTTGACTTTCAAATAAATAAATCTTAAAAAAAAAAAAAAAAGGCAGAGAGAGAGACAGAATAGATCTCCCATCTCCTGGTTCATTCCTCAAATGCCCACTGGAACTGGGCCAACCTGAAGCCAGGAGCCCAGAACTTCACCCAGGTCTTCCATGCGGGTGGCAGGAACCCAAGCACTTGAACCCTCTCCTACTGCCTGCCAGGGTGTGTATCAGCCGAAGGCTGGAAGCAGAGCTGGGACTCGAACACAGGCACTCTGATATGGGATGCGGGCATCTGAAACAGTGTCCTAGCCACTTGGCCAGCTACCCTCTCCCAGATGGAACATTTAGATCCCCAAGGGGCACAATAATATCCCGAGGCTGTCAGTGACTCCTGCAACCATCTGCAAAGGGTGAAGCACCAGGGACAGCTGAAGAGGGTGTGGGGCATTCCTGCTGGGATCCCCCGCCCCACAGGTGCTCGGCTAATATTAACTCCCCCTTTGGCGGATGTGTTTCCATTACTGAGTAAGCCCCCTCCTTTCCTTTCTCCCCCTGTCCACACAGGCTCGTGCTTTGGTGCTGGGGGAGCAGCTGGGACCAGGCTGCGGGAAGAAATGGAACGAAGGGAGCCGAGCACGGTCAGACCCCAGAGCCCCAGCTGCCCAGCTTCAGTCAGCGGGGGACAACAGGTGTGGGTCTGGCGCAGCTACCCCGGAGAATGAAAAGCTGACATGCAGGCCTCATTCTCTAGAAAAACGAAGATCATCCCGCTAAGTCCGTACAGCTGCGGCCAGTGGCCATTTGTGATATGTAAGTCTCTGCAAAGCAACACAAGACCTTCGGTGGAGACCCGAGACAGTGACAGCCAAGGGGCTTTCTCAGCAAGCAGAGCGCGTGTGCTGTTTCCATTACAGGTGCTTTTGCAGTGGCCATTCAGTGTGAAGTTTAATCCACAAGCGGTTGCACACGAAGGGTCTACTTCTAGCTTATGAAAACACGTCTTGTAGGGCACGGCACTAAAAACCCTGCTCACCCGAGGCTGGGAGCTGGTCGGGTTCACACTCTGCGATCTGGCGTGCGGCGCTTGTTAGGACACACAGCACATGAGTGACTTCAGAACAAGCTTTTGAAACAAATGCTGCCGTTTCTGAGAACACAGAAACACGACGCATTGCACCTGTGCTGACGGAGGACTCAGGAACCCTAGAGAACGTTAGTCTTTGAGGATCTTCAAGCGGGTGGCCCTCTTACTTATGTAACCCTGCTCCCGCTCCGAGCTGCAGCAGGCGGGCGTGGGGAGGAGGCTGTGGGCACAGAGGGGCTGGGGTCTCTCCCCAGGCTTTAGCCCCTGACTTTACTGTTTTTCAGTTCTGCAGACAAGGACACAAAGGTGAAATCGTAAGTCACGTCCTGAGGAGGAGGACGCCTTTGGAACTCCAACCTGACTTCGGATGTCCAGACTGAACAGGGAGAGGGGGTTAGTGCTGGTGTAGACGCGGAAATGAATCAGCGATGTGGCTGGGGGGCCCGTGACCGGGCAATCTTGGTAGTCCCAGATTTCCAAATGGGCAATTCCAAAGGCAATGCCGGCCGGCTAGCTTCTTGGAGTCAGATATGAGCGAGGGGAAGGGTGATAGTATGGAGAAGAAAACATGGTGCAGGGTATGTTTGCTCTTAAGCTTAGAGGTATTTCTTGGAATCTGATCCTGGCCATCGTCTAGAATTTTCCTTCAAATGCCAGCAATATTCCGATAATGGTGACTGACTCCTGTTCCACGTCACTGCCCGTGATTTGATTTGGTGATTGGAAAACGACAAAAGTCTCATGAACCACGCCCTTTCACAGCGGGCAGCCCCAGGGGGCGCCCTTCCGTCAGCAGGAAGCAGCTTCAGCAGCATTCTATTTTTGGCACTGGAAGGCCACCTTTGACCCAGGAGTGTGCGGTTGGCTGAAAGATGCTTCTCTCTTCTGTCTTCCTCGATTTGCGCGGGCAAGGGAGACATGCGTGAGAGCGCGGCTTCAGCAGACTTGCTTCCTTGGGGCTCTGGGATGACCCATATCGGCCACATCTTACGGACGTAAGTGAACATCTTGTTTCCTTGTCTTGGGCTTGTGTGGCTGTGTCACAGTCACTTCCATTTAGGTAATTCTAAACCTTCCAATGGAGGTTCTGGTGTCCCCCAGGACCTCTTCTACATGAGGGGTTGGCAGGCTCAGGCCGTGGCTCTCAGCCTGTGTCTGTAAGTACAGTGTTATGGGAACGCAGGCTTGAGCAGTGCCCTACATGCCTCTGTCCACGGCTGCTTTTGTGCCCCCATGGGAAAACTCAGAGCCTGGGTCGGACACGGGATGGTCTGCGAAAGGTGAGATGTTTACTATCTGACTCTGTTTACAAAATGTTTCTGTTATTTATTGGAAAGGCAGAGGTGAGAGAGAGAGAGAGAGAAAGAGAGAGAGAGAGAGATCTTCCATCCACTGGCTCACTCCCCAAATAGCCACAACAACTGGGGCCAAAATGAGGGGCCTAGAGCGCCAACCTAGGTCTCCCAGGTGGGTGCAGGGCTCAAGCACCTGGGCCATCCTCTGCTGCTTTTCCAGGTGCATTAGCAGGGAGCTGGATGGGAAGTGGAGCAACCGGGACTCAATCAAGCACTCCTATGGGGATGCCAATGCCACAGGCAGCGGCCTAACCCACTGTGCTACAATGCTGGCCCCACGGCCTGACTGTTGGGGAGACATTTTGGTGAGCTCAGGTCTTGGGGGTGAACTGAGGGGGTGAAGAGAAGCTCTATGGAGAGAGCAGTGTCAGTGAGCAGAGGAACACGCCAGCAGCAGCCGTGTTCAGTGTTTAGGCTCTAACTGCTTTCCAGAACTAGCCTCATGCTTCTCCGTGGCTCAGTCGTGGCATGAACGGCACGGCCTGCGGGTTAGCCACCCAGCAGGGCAGGAGTTCCCGAGAAAGCAGGAAGTGAATCCACGAGAAGGAGATGCAATCCTGGAATACCGCACAGCTCGGAAGGAAATGCTATTTACAAGACCACTGTAATAGAAATACCAATTACCGGCTCAGAATCCGTCACCAAAGCATAAAGCAATGGAAGTGTTCATGTTAACAACGTGAAAGTGAAGTTTCTGGTGGCAGAAGTTCAGAGCGGGAGACAAGCAGCAGTCGGGGGAGGCTGCGCACGCCTTCTGATGACACAGGGCTGAGTCAGGAGACGCTGCCTGAGGCTCACGGAGCACGGAAAAGAGGCTCTGGGGTGTTTTCAGATTTCACTGGTCCTAAGACCCAGTTTCTCACCCTTTCATATCTTTGAACTGGGATGCTCCTGACTCATAATGTCACACAAGTGTAATTGATGTTTTTTTTTCCCCTTAGTAGGAAATAACATAATGGTGCATCTTAGATTCTATGATACAGTACAGTACTTCAAGGCAGGAGTAACCAGCAGTAATCCAAAGAAACTGAAAAAGCAAATAAAAATTGAGATGGAATGACCAAACTCAGCTGAAAAAGCCACCATCTTTCAAAGAGGCCAGAAGAAAATGTGATAAAAAAAATTAATGTGATTAAAAAATCATGGCACTCTTTTTTTAAAAATTAAAAAAAATTTTTTTTTTTGACAGGCAGAGTGGACAGTGAGAGAGAGAGAGACAGAGAGAAAGGCCTTCCTTTTCCATTGGTTCACTCCCCAATGGCTGCTGTGGCCGGTGTGCTGCGGCCGGCGCACCGCGCTGATCCGAGCCGGGAGCCAGGTGCTTCTCCTGGTCTCCCATATGGGTGCAGGGCCCAAGCACTTGGGCCATCCTCTACTGCCTTCCCAGGCCACAGCAGAGAGCTGGACTGGAAGAGGAGCAACCGGGACAGAATCTGGCGCCCCGACTAGGTTAGACAGTAAGAGAGAGAGACAGAGAGAAAGGTCTTCCTTTTTCTGTTGGTTCACCCCCACAAGTGGCCACTACAGCCAGCGTGTTGCGGCCGGTGTGCTGTGCCAATCTGAAGCCAGGAGCCAGGTGCTTCCTCCTGGTCTCCCATGTGGGTGAAGGGCCCAAGCACCTGGGCCATCTCCACTACACTCCAGGGCCACTGCAGAGAGCTGGACTGGAAGAGGAGCAACAGGGACAGAATCCGGCGCCCCAACCAGAACTAGGGTGCTGGTGCTGCAGGCGGAGGATTAGCCTAGCGAGCCGCGGCGCTGGCCGGCACTTTTGTCTACTGGTTCACTCCCCAAATATCTGCAATGGTAGGGCTGGGCCTGGCTGAAGCCAGGAGCTGGTAACTCCATTCCTGTCTCCCATGTGGATGGTAGGGACCCAGGTATTTGAGCCAACACCACTGCCTCCTGTGGTCTGCATAAGGAGGATGCTGGCACTGAGATCTGGAGCAAAGCAGCCAACCCAGGCACTCTGAAGAGGCATGGATGCCTCAGACCACCAGGCTAGACACCTGCTACGACCCCTTCGCTTCAAATCCTCCCACTGCAACTTCTTTGAGCCATGTTGTATTAGTTTCTTGTGGCTACTGCAACAGATCACCATAAACTGAGTGACTTAAAGCAATGCAAGTTTATTCTCTTATAGTTCTGAAGGCCAGAAGTGTGAAATCAAAGTGTTGGCAGGACACTATACACACTATACGCACCCACATGGGAGACCTGGAAGGAACTCCTGGTTCCTGGCTTTTGACTGGCCCAGCTCAGGCCATTGGGGCCATTTGGGGAATGAGCCAGTGGATGGAAGACTCTCCCTCCCTCTCTCTCTCTCCCTCTCTTTGAAACTCTGCCTTTCAAATAAAAATGAAATAAACAAATCTTAAAATAAGCAAAGGAGAGGCCAGAGTTGTGGTGCAGCGGGTTCAACTGCCACTTGTAACAGGGGCACCCATCCCACCTCAGAGTGCTGGTTTGAGTCCCAGCTGCTCTGCTTCAGACCCACCTTTCTGCTAATGTGCCTGGAAGAGCAGTGGATGATGGCTCGAGCAGCTGGGTGCTTGCCACCCATGGGGAGACCAGATGGAGTTCCTGGTTGTGGCCTGGCCCAGTCCTGGCTATTGTGGGCATTTGAGAAGTGAACCAGCAGATGGAAGACCTGCATATTGCTCTCTCTCTCTGGCTCTAACTTTTGAATGAATAAATGAATAAATAGATAAATCAATCTTTAAACAATAGTAAAAAGATCTAAATAGGCATTTAAAAATTATTTATTTGAAAGGCAGATTTACAGAGGGGGAAAGGGAGAGAGAAAGGGAGGAAGGGAGGGAGGAAGGGAGGGAGGGAGAGAGAGAAAGAGAGAGAGAGAGAATGGATGAATATGAATCTTCCATCTACTGGTTCATTCCCTAAATGCCTGTAGCAGCCAGGGCTGAGCCAGGCTGAAGCCAGGAGCCAGGCGCTTCTTCTGGGTCTCCCACAGGGGTGCAGAGGTCCAAGCACTTGAGCCATCTTCCACTGCTCTCCCAGGCCATTAGTAAGGAGCTGGACTGGAAGTACAGCAGTCAGGACATGAACCAGCACCCATGTGATATGCTGGCATGGTGGCTTTACCTGCTATGCCACCAGCCAGCCCCCAAATATATGGTTTTTGAAAAGATAAACAAATGGCCATTCAGCACATGAGACGATGCCTTACGTCATTAGTAATCGGGGAAGCGTGAGTGAAACCACGGTGAGAAGCCGCTCTGTCCCGACTAGGATGCTGTAATCAACGTGACAGGTAGTGACAGGTAAGGGCGAGGGGTGCAGAGACCGGAACCCTCATGCACTGCTGTGGGAGTATAAACGATGCAGCTGCTTTGGAAAATTGGCACTTCCTCAAAACGTTAGAGACACATTCCCATAGGACCCAGAGATTTAACTTCTAGGTATATACTCATGAAAAATGAAAACATGTACACACGAAAGCTTGTAGATGAGTGTTCATTATTCATAACATCAAAACGTGGAAACAACCCAAATGCTATCAACTGGCAGAGAGAGAACTGAAACGCGGTCTGTCACACGGCGGAGTGTTACTTGGCAGTGAAAAGGAGTGAAGTGCCGGCAGGGTCACACAAGGCGGGTAAGCCTGGAAATCACGATGCTGAGTGAATGTCCCAAGCCACAGAGCCCCACGTACCACAGGGCCCCAGGCACTTGCAGCATCTGAGTGGGCAGATCGGGGGCTGACGGCCAAGGGTTTCCATTCGAGGTGACGAAGTCCCCTCTGATTTGTGCATGGTCTGAATATACCCACCGCCACTGAAGTGGAAACTTGAAACTGGTCAGTTGTAGAGGATGTGAATTACGTCTCAGTAGAGCCCTTTCTGTCGACAGCTGGACACGTGGAAAGATCTAGAATCGGGGTATCAGAGTCTGTTCCAGGCCCAGCTGTGTGAGAGTATGAGGCCCTTGCACAGTCTCTGGCACACGGCGGGTCCTCAGCACGTGTGTGCTGTTTTTATCCTGCATGGAGCTTCGCAGGACCTGCCCCTGCTTGTCTGGTCCCTTTTCATCACTTTCACTCTAGCCCAGGGTGGTCCCACTCGCTCCCACCTCATAGGCAGGGGCACTTAACCCTCGGCCTCCCTGGAAACAGTTTCACACTTCCTGTTTCACTAACTCACTAAATGCTCTTGTCTCTCCCCTGCCTTCACCTGGCTAATCCCTCTTCTCCCCCAAGCGTCCTGGGCTATGCGGGGAAGCTGCCCCGCCAGGGCCACAGCTTCCTCTCCCCTCCTCCCCACATTGTCAAGGGCGCTTTGTCTGCCTCCTGTCCCGTTCATCCTTCCAGGCTCAGGCCCAGCAGAGTGAAGGAGGAAGGACCATGATTGCTACACGGCCACTGGGCCTGAAGACAACACTTGCTGCGTCGCCCTCGCCATCTCAAGTCCGGGCTTCGCTGAGGGGCCTGGCCTTCGAGGTGGGCGTGTGTAGGCCTGCTTCTCACAGTGTGACAGGCAGGTGAGGCAGCTGCCTCTCTTGTGACACCAGGCCAGCCCTGTTCCAGCTGCGGCCCAGTCCATTTCCTAACACGTTACCGACGCGCGTGTCTGGACACGCACTTACTGGGATGGGACCTATGACGAGCAGAGTGAGTGTGGTGTTTTCCTGACAGCACAGGGAACAGGCACTGCAAACCCTGTAGGACGCCACACTCAAGGAGGACTTGTTTCTAAACCACCCCCCGCCCCTGTCACTACACAGTCCAGGGGCAAGGCCAGTGGGCCTGCGTGATGCACTAAACATCCCTGGGGCTGGCGCTGTGGCATAGCAGGTAAAGCCGCCGCCTACAGTGCCAGCATCCCATATGAGCACCAGTTCAAGTCCTGGCTGCTCCACTTCTGATCCAGCTCCCTGCTATGGCCTGGGAAAGCAGTGGAAGATGGCCCAAGTCCTTGGGCTCCTGCACCTGCGTTGGTGACCTGGAAGAAGCTCCTGGCTTCGTATTGGTGCAGCTCAGTCCACTGCGGCCATTTGGGGAGTGAACCAGCAGATGGAAGACCTCTCCTTCTGTCTCTCCCTCTCTATGTAACTCTGCCTTTCAAATATATATATATATATATATATTTATATTTTACAGGAGGCTTAATTTTTAATATTTATATGTTTATTTTTATCTACTTGAAAGGCAGAGAGAGAGAGAGTCTGCTGGCTTACTCAAATGCCGACAACAGCCAGCGCTGGACCAGGCTGAAGCCAGGAGCCAGGAATTCCATGTGGGTCTCCTATGTTGGTGGTTGGGGCTCAAATACCTGAGCCCTTCTCTGCTGCCTCCTGGGATGCATCAGCAGAAGCTGGGTCAGATGTGTGGAGCAGCTGGGACTTGAACCGGCACGCCCATACAGGATGCAAGTGTCTCCAGCGGCGACTTGACCCACTGTGCCTTGTTAAAGGAATCTCCAGAAATGAAAAAGTCGTTATGGCCACACCCTAGGACAGTACTCTCAGAACATAACCCACAGCCTTCTCTTGTCCCCAGAATATTTGGTTAACATTAGAGAAACAAGGATGGACCAGCAGCTCTCTCAGGAAAACATGCCAGATGTGACTTCTGAAAGCCTGGACACTTGCGTTTAGACCAACGACATTCAGCTGCGTGTTCTCTGTGACACTCCAATCAGCCTGCTGCTTTCCTCTTTATTACAACAGAAAAGGGTCAACAGTGGCATGCAAGTGCACAGACACAGATCCTCACACCCTTTCCCTAGTATGCCGTTCTAAGTGAGTCTGCGTGTGCATGTGCGTGTGCGTGCGTGTGTCATTACCTACTTTATTACTTGTTCTGGTAAAATATTTGGTAGGAGATAGGACAGATAGTTTTAGTTTTCTGTGATTTTCTTTCTCTGAGTCTTCTGAGTTCCTTGTAACTGAGCAGAGCTGGTCCCCTACCTGGTTCCTGGTGACCCTGCAGGCCAGGCGCACCTGGGGAGGAAGCACCCGGCCTCCGGCCCAGGCCCAGGCCCCACCTCTGGCCCTGCACGCACATGGCACTGGTCTGCACCTCTTCAGACGGTGAGAGTCAGAACACGGGCTGATGGCTTGGAACTGAGCTGGGAACCTGACTGCCTCTTCCCAGCTACAGGCACCTACAGTCAGTGACGCTGGGCTCCAGGGCGGGGCTCCCTCACTGGGAAAAGGGCAGCGGTGCCCATGTCCCGGGATTATATCAGGTCAGGTGAGAAAAACCTCTGTGAAGCATCTGGCTCCATGGAAGCACCCAGGAAGCAGCCAATAAACAGAGCAAAACAAATGAATCAATAGCTGGTAGCACAGTATTTTCCTATTATATGCTTCCTTGTGAATTTATTCTGTTCCCATTATTAGGCTGCAAACACTCAGGGATTAAATACTTATTGAACGAATGGGAGAAGGCAGGTGGGAGGAATGGAACAGCCTCCCCCTGCCACTGGTTAACGCGGGGGGAATCGTGACCACACTCTCCGGCCCTTAGTCGCTCCACCAGACGCTGGCTACGCTGTTCTACTAGCCATGTTCATTAGGAAAGATAGCAAAGTGTGAAAGGGTCATGATGACATATTCTTATTGTGATGCACTGTGCAACTGACCCACGAGTGACACTCCCGTTTCTGAGGACATAAGTGAATGCTTTGGTTCCGTGTCAGTAGCTCTCTCTACACTACATTGAAGGTCGAGCGTGACATGCTTTTTCTGCTGCTGTTTGCACACGAGTAGAATTTGAGGTCTGTTTCCCTCTCCTAAAGGACCTGGGGTTCTTGGAGCATGCGCATCTGAAGCCCTGGGCTAAATTCCGTGATCATTAATTTCATTGGGTTTGAAGCAGGGCAAGCTTATAATGGAGACTCACGCGATTCTTTCATGCTCCCAGAAGCCAGCCTCGGAGGCCCTCCTGGGCTGCACGGCTGCTGATTCTCAGCGTGGACTCCCTGCCCGCGCCACCCTGCGGTGGAGCACCCAGGCTGCCTGTGCCCCGGCCCTGACGGCTGCTCCATTCTGAGGGGCACCAGGTGGAGGTGGCTCCCCCACCATGGATGTAGCCACTTGGAGAGCTGAACAGTAGCTCATCCACGCTGCGGCTTTCCTTTGGAATTCAGTAATGAACTCATTAAATCACCAACTTGTTGTGACAGGAAGTCATTCAGATGCTGATGCTATTGCCATGGAAACCATCCCTCTGCTCCGAGCTCTGTCTGTCTCTGCCAAGGAGCACTCCAGCTCCATAATTACTGTCACCCCTAAATAACACAGAGCCGTCAGGGCCGTGAGCGGGTCCAGGAGCAGGGCTCTCAGATGATGAATCCGTGTTGGGTTTGTATTTTTAGCACACATTTCTCTCCTGCACCAGTTGTCTTTTTGATTCCAACATGCTGGCTCCCTTCCAGCACCTTCCCTAGAGAAGCAGACAAAGGATTTGGGGGGGGAGATGAGGGGTGGCGGGTGGGGATGGATGCCAGGATACTCACTTAAAGAGAACCTGCTCTCTCTTTATGCTTCCAAACAGGGAAAAGTGAGTTCCCCTACTTTTCAGGAGAGACTGCAAGAAAGGATTCCTGAATTTCATTTGTTCCTAATCTGCAAAATCTAGACAGTAGAGATTGGATCAGCAATGCCCAAATGCAAATAAAGAGTGAACTCTTGTTCGCATCTTGTTCAGCTTGTGGTGGGGGGCAGCCCTGGGCCCCGTCACCGAAGGCTGGCCCAGCCACGGAACAACTCCGACTCAGAGCTGCGAGCGAGTCTTTGTCTGTGATACCACACGTGGTACACCGGGATCTTCAAACATGGCCGTCGCTCGCCAAGCACCGGACAGATCCGGCACCAGGCAGTTTAAGTTTCCTGATTTAAATGAATCTGCACGAAAACCCCACGAGGCCGGTATTTTTATCCCACTTCTTACAGTGAGGGAATGTGATGCTCGCGAGAATAGGTGTATTAAAGAAAAGCTGTGCTTTTCTGTCCTGCGTGGTTAACACATCACACCCCCGTGTCCATGGGCACAGCAGTGGCTTCTGTTGCCTTGGAATCACAGCTCAGATTAGGAGAAGCTTTCCTGACTGTCTTGCCCAACAACCAGCGTCTCCTGCAATGTTGAGTGCTGTCTGTCTCAGCTCGAGTGTCACTAGTGACAGAGGACTCGCTGCCCAGAGCGGCTGCGTGTGCACAGCTCAGTCTGTGAGCTCCTCGGTTTGTTCCTAACACAGGTGAAGAGCAGTCACTGCTGGGACTGCGACCAGGCCCTCCCTGCTTGCTTTCTGGGCTTATCACACACCGCAGGCATTCAGCTCTGGCTCCTATATCCTCTGGCGTGCATGGGGATGGGAGGGGGAGGAGAGACAAGACAGGGGGCCAGCAGGAAGCGGCTGAAGCAAGGTGAGGATCCACCTGCTCCCCAGGGCTGGTGGGCGTGGCCAACTTGGGTGGGTTTCAGATTGAGGAGATGGCAGACTGTGTATTTGGTATCACTCTATATAATATTTACATGTACACGTGGGACACACACGCACACACACGCGTGATTTACAAAATGCATAACCTTTGTTACAAATGTAAGCATTAAAATTTAAAGATGGGCAGCGAGCCACTATCCTGGGGCCACCTTCTGAGAATGTCAGCAAGGTCACAGGAAGTGCATAGAACTTTCTAATGGATGAGCGCCTGTTTTCCACAGTGTTAATGTTGCTCCTACCTGTTTATGGGAACTGTCCTTTTAAATACCCAGTATGTAGCTAACATTTGGAGAGGGCCTGCCATGAGCCAGACGCCGTGCTAGGAGGTTTTCTCCTGCACGTGCCTGCTCTGGTGGCGAGGTCTGTAATATACGTGGATGCCAGTGACCTGCTGGACCCTCAGGAAGTCTCTTCCCTCCTCTGCCAAGTGCAGGACGTGTCCAGTGCGTCATCCCCTGTCACGCACCTTGCAGGAGCATTATAAAGGGCCAAGTGTGAAGGCTCTGGGGAGGGTATGAAGCTCCATGGCCTGGGGTGGACACTTACACGTGATCAGAGGCTCAGTGGTCACAGTGTCAGGTCGGATCTCCCTCGAATGAACGTGAGCACGAAAACAATGATTTTCAAGCTCATTTCAATACTATAGAGTTATGTTTTTTTAAAATTGATATTCACTCTCTCAAGAGGTAAGCAGTTGCAAAGATTAAAGGAAAAATGTCCAGTTAGTCACAGAGGATTTGGGAGGCCCCTCTGTAATACCATATCATTACAAATGAGCACATCACAGCCCAGAGCTAGTGCCTGTATTCTTTGTAAGTTTGTTCTCTGGGCCCTTAGAAAGGTGCTTGTGAATGTACTCTGCCTGCTTCCACAAAGTATTGGGCATGAGCTACAATGAAAGGAACAGAAGTAATAAACGCAAATTGGTTAAAAGTTATTTTTCATCTGATTCACAGGCATATCTCATACCCTGATTTGTGAAACAATTAATCTGGAGTTACAGATGTGAGCATCCGCAGTGTGTGGCCCAGAGCTGAACTCAGAGTTGCCGTGTTCTGCTAGCCAGGGACCTCGAGGTTTGGGCCACAGGGCTCAGTCCAGGGAAGGGGGTGCAGCACGTGCTCAGAACACCCGTTTTTTTCCCGTGTGGGTGTAACAGCCAGTCTGATGCAGAGTACGGCAAGAAAACCAGGCGAGGGAGGATGTTTGGCCCAGGTCAGGACTCCCAGCTCCCACTTTGCAGAGCCTGGGTTTGAGTCCTGAGCCCAGCCTCCTGCTTGAAGACACCTGGGAGGCAGCAGGCGATGGCTCATTATAGTTGGGTTCTTGGTTCTTTTTTCAATACCTTACATGGGCAGTGAGCAGAGACCACTGGGCCACCAAATGTCTTAGGCGTTTGGGGAGTGAACCAGGGGATAGGAGTTTCTTTCTTTTTCTCTGCCTCTCAAATAAATAAATAAAAAGAAGACACAGCAAAAGGGAAGTGAGTCACTTATGAGAGACCAGAAAGGCTTAAGCTAACTGGCTAGACAGAGACTCGCCCGTGTCTCACCCTGCCCGTTTCACTTCCACGTCCTGAAAGTCTGAATCCCGGGACGGAGACATTTCTGGCGAAGGCATTGGCCCATCCAGCGTACTCTCGCCCTCGGTGTCTCTCACACACAGGCACAGGCACCAGGGCGTGTGCAGGCTCGTCTTTCCCCCGTGACGCTGTCCTCCTCCCAAGAGAGCGCCGGGCAGCACGAGGTGCCATCCCCTCTTGGTGCTGGCCCTTTGCTCTCTGTCTCTTGCGCTGCAATCAAGCTCCATGGCACAGACACCCTGGGTGCTGCCTCTCTGCCTGGTACAGCGCCTGGCACGCTGCTCCTACTGCATACACACATCTTCAGTGAGTTGACTTGGTATTTTCAGAATTCCCTGTACTGGTCAACTGATTCCATTAAATGAAAAACCAAAAGCCCACCTGCCCTTTGCTGCTCCCCCACTGCCACCAAATGCCCTGAGATCAAATGACCTGTCCATAGCTGCTTTATTTTCTCCCATCACTCCTCATGGTCAAGTTGCTTAAAAGAGTAGTTGTGGGGCTGGCGCTGTGGTGTAGTGGGTAAAGCCACTGCCTGCAGTGCCGGCATCTCATATGGGTGTTGGTTTGAGTCCCGGCTGTTCCACTTCTGATCCAGCTCTCTTCTATGGCCTGGGAAAGCAGTAGAAGATGGACCAAGTCCTTGGGCCCCTGTACCCACATGGGAGACCTAGAAGAAGCTCCTGGCTCCTGGCTTTGGATGGGTGCAGCTCCAGCCATTGCTGCCATTTGGGGAGTAAACCAGTGGATGGAAGACCTCTCTCTCTGCCTCTGCCTCTGCAATTCTACCTTTCAACTAAACAAAACAAATCTTTTTTTTTAAAAAAAGAATAGTTGATACATGTGGTCTTTCCTTCTGTCATGCTGATTATTTTATAAACTATTTATTTGAAAGGTAGAGAGACAGAAGTAGAGAGAGAGAGAGAGATTGTCCACCTGCTGGTTCACTCTTCAAACGCCCACAATAGCTGGGGCTGGGCCAGGCCAAAGGTGAGAGCCGGGAACTCAGTCCAGGTTTCCCATGTGGGTGGCGGGGGTCCAAGTACTTCAGCCATCGCCTGCTGCTTCCTAGGAGGCGTATTAGCAGGAAGCCAGTATAGGACAGGGACAGGGACGTGAACGGTATAGGACAGGGGCTGGGACGTGAACATCCCAAGCAGCATCTTGACTGTTACACCAAACACCACAGCTTCTCCTCATGTCCTTTGACCTTTGCACTCTGTGAGTCCACTGTCCATGCCTTCTCTGCCTGCCTCCCTTGCGCCCACACGTCTGTTTACCTGCCGCTTTCCTGCCTCCTTTCCTCTGCCTATCCACCCATTCCCCAACCCCTTGGCTTCTACGACCGTCTACACCACGCTGGGCTCTAGGGAGAGGGTTGGAGACAACAGTCTCGGCAACGGAAGTGCTCTCATTCCAGTGCAAGAGACACGGGTTTGTATCATGGGTGTAAACATCAGCTTCTTAAACGAAGGTCCAAGCTCCCTGGGATGCACAGCAGTGTGCTACAGTCAGGGGAGCCACGGGACCACAATGGAGGAGCATGCTGGGATATCGGCACGATGTAAGTAATTGCAGGCATGGAGTGCTCAACTCAATTAAAGCCGACATTTGGGGCTGGCGTTGTGGCACAGCAGTTTAAGCTGCCGCCTGCCATGCTGGCATCCCGGACGAGTGCTTGCTCAAGCCCTGGCTGTTCCACCTCCCTGCTGATATGCCTGAAAAAGCAGCAGAAGATGGTCCAAGTGCTTGGGCCCCTGCCATCACGTGGGAGACTCAGCTGCAGTTCTAGCCTCCTAGCTTTGGTCTGGCCCAGCCCCAGCCATTACAGCCATTTGGGAGTGAACCAGCAGATAGAAGAGCCCTCTCTGTGTCTCTCCCTCTCTCTCTCTAATTCTGCCTTTCAAATCAAAACACACACACACACACACACACCCCCTCTGGCCAGTGTTTACAATGACAGAATGAGACAGCATTCATTGTTTCAAAAAACACAGGACTTCAGCAGCAGCACGCCCTGGACCGGTTTGGGCTGTGCTCCGTGGCTGGAGGGACTTCCTTAGAACAGTCTGGAAGGTGTGGGTAAGCAGAAAACCACACACGGCGACACTGCCAGCCATAGAGGCAGTGTCGCTGGGCTGAAGGAGTGGTGGGAGTGAGCAGTGCATCCTGGGAAGGTGACGTGTGGGGGCTCCTGAAGGCGAGTGGCTCATGGGTGGGAGTAAGATGGCCACGTGGCCAGAGCAAGCAGCGTGGGGACCGTGAGACTGGCAAAGGGGCCTGGGGTGGGGAGACGGGGAGCAGCGTAGCAGCAGGTGAAGGGCGAAGGCTGCGACTGCACTGCGAACAGTGCAGCATCGTGCTGGAAGCCACAGAGGCAGACACTCACACACACACACACACACACACACACACACACACAGAGAGAGAGAGAGAGAGAAGAGTGAGAGAGAGAGAGAGAAGGTTCTAGTGCTGAGGCCATCCCTGGAAACCCTTTTCTCCTGGCACCACAGCCATGCTGAGTTCTGTCTACGTGATAAGCTCTTTTTCATTTCTTTGTCTTATTTCTCCACTCCAACACCCATCCCCACCTTTGGATTTTCCCATCCTGATCTTCCTTGGCCATGTTTTCCTTTGGACTCTCCACGTATGACTTGTTCCATTCACTCCCGTACTCCCGTATCTCAGCTTCCTATAGCAGCTGCCTCCCAAATCCACATTCCCCAGCTGGCTCCAGACTTCTATTTCTTACTGCTCAGATTAAGTCTTTTTTTTTTTTTTTTGACAGGCAGAGTGCACAGTGAGAGAGAGAGACAGAGAGAAAGGTCTTCCTTTTGCCGTTGGTTCACCCTCCAATGGCCGCCGCGGCCGGCGCACCATGCTGATCCGATGGCAGGAGCCAGGTGCTTCTCCTGGTCTCCCATGGGGTGCAGGGCCCAAGCACTTGGGCCATCCTCCACTGCACTCCCTGGCCACAGCAGAGAGCTGGCCTGGAAGAGGGGCAACCGGGACAGAATCCGGCACCCCGACCGGGACTAGAACCCGGTGTGCCGGCACCACAAGGCGGAGGATTAGCCTAGTGAGCCGCGGCGCCGGCCCTTTTTTTTTTTTTTTTTTTTTTTGACAGGCAGAGTGGACAGTGAGAGGGGGAGACAGAGAGAAAGGTCTTCCTTTGCCGTTGGTTCACCCTCCAATGGCTGCCACGCTGCGGCCAGCGCACCGCACTGATCCGATGGCAGGAGCCAGGTACTTATCCTGGTCTCCCATGGGGTGCAGGGACCAAGCACTTGGGCCATCCTCCACTGCACTTCCTGGCCACAGCAGAGAGCTGGCCTGGAAGAGGGGCAACCGGGAAAGAATCCGGCGCCCCGACCGGGACTAGAACCTGGTGTGCTGGTGCCGCAAGGCAGAGGATTAGCCTAGTGAGCTGCGGCGCCAGCCCAGATTAAGTCTTAAGCTGTCCAAATCATGACTCCTTCTCCCTAAGGCTCTGTCTGCCCCCGGTCATTACTATCGAGGTTAAGGGAACATGGGTCTAGGCAGTCACTGGTCACTCAGTTCATCACCTGCAGCCATCTGTTTGCTGGTCCTGCCAGTACCCTCTGAAACCTCTGTTAAATATGGCCTTTCCTTTAAATCTCTAGGAAGGGGCTGGCACTGTGGCATAGCGGGTAAAGCGGCATCCCATATGGACGCTGGTTCAATTCCTGGCTGATCCATTTCCGATCCAGTTCCCTGCTAATGTGCTTGAGAAATCAGTAGAAGATGTCCCAAGTCCTTAGGCCTTTGCACCCATGTGGGAGACCTGGAAAAAGCTCCTGGCTCCTGACTTTGGATTGGCCCAACTCCGGCCATTAAGGCCATTTGGGGAGTGAGCCAGCAAATGGAGGACCTCTCTTTCTGTCTGCCTCTGCATCTCTAACCCTGCCTTTCAAATAAATAAATAAATCTTAAAAAAAAAAAAATAGGGAATGCTCAACTGAGCTCAGAGTTCCCACTGCTGCCCCCTACTGGTTGAGAATCAAGGCCTTTAAGAGGAGCTGTGGCAGGTGGGCACATGCTATGCACCTGTACAGGGCCAGGGGCCAGGTGTGCGGGGCAGAAAGAGTTGGAATTACTGGCATGCATGCGTCTCTCTTGGCCCACTGCAATACACAGCTAACTGGTGGCCCTGATACCAGTTCTTTCCCCTCCCAATCCTCCATAATTCAGTAGTTATGTTTTTAACACAGAAATCCACTAAAGATGACAAATGATCGAAATATATAACACAAAAACTAATGATTGAAATGTATAGGGGCCGGTGCTGTGGCCTAGTAGGTTAAACCTCTGCCTGTGGTTCTGGCACCCCATATGGGCGCCGATTTAAGTCCCGGCTGTTCCACTTCCAATCCAGCTCCCTGCTAATGGCCTGGGAAAGCAGCAGAAGATGGCTCAAGTGCTTGGGCCCCTGCACCCATGTGGGAAATACAGAAGAAGCTCCTGGCTCCTGGCTTCGGATGGGCTCCAGCTCTGGATGTTGCAGCCATTTGGGAGGTGAACCAGTGGATGGAAGATCTTTCTGTCTCTCCCTCTCACTGTCTGCAACTCTACTTGTCAAATAAATAAATAAATTTTTTTTAAAAGGAGATATAGATATAAGTGAACATTTACCTGATCTTTGGGTAGGTAATAATTTTTAAAGCTTTCATGAAAATGATAAAGGAAAAGATAGATTTGACCACATAAAAATGCAAAACTTCTATAGAAAAAAATAATGTAGCTTTTAAAGATAGACTGAAGAAATATTTTCAACAAAAATGACAGTTTACAGTGTTTTATGTAAGCAGCTCTTAAAAATTAGTAACCAAATGATGCATACACCAAAAGAAAAAAAAAACAAAGGATATGAACAATTTAAGAAACACAAATGGCAAATAGACCCCTGGGAGAACATATTTAATTTCATTTAAGAAACTCAGTCTAAAACAGTGAATACACAAAGTTTTTTCTCTGTCAAATTGGCAAATCAAATGTAGTGCTGAGTGACTAATTCAGTAGATGAGGCAAGCTCATACTTGGCTGGCAGGAGCATAAAGTGGTACAAGCTTTTTATGGAGCTAATCGAGAAATATATACCATAAACCTCAAAAAATATATACCCGTTGGCCCCAGAATTCAATTTCTAGGAATTCTCAAGAAAATAGCTATGGACATGAATAAATGTATCTCTCTAAGGATAATTATCACATCACTGTTCATAATGCTGAAGACCAGGAACAATCCAGATGTTCAACCACAGGGCTGGTTAAATACATGTAGTTCCCTGTTAGTCTGCAGCGGCCACAGGCATTACAAACTATTCTGGAAAAGGTCAGTGACTCAGGAAGACATTTTCCTAATGTTTGCTAGTGTATTGTTAAGGGAAAAGCAATGATAAAACAGAACGAGAGGAAAATTCTCAACTTTGGAAAACCACACAAGCATACACACAGCAGATATAGAATACTGACAATGGTTTGAATGTGTGCTTGCAGAGTTTCTTTAATTTACTTGTGAACATTTTCCAAATTTTCTAAATAGAGTGACTTTTGTTAGAGAGGTTACTGAAAACACGGTCCCCCTCTGCTCTGGCTGCCTGGGGTCTGCTGGGTAAAACTCCAGCCCCTCTGCCCAACCCAACACACCGCACTGTCACAACCTGCTCCTCCCAGACTCCGCAGCTTGCCCTTCCTGCTCTTCTTGGCCAGAACCCCAGGGCATCTCGGGTACAGCTCCCAGCGAGCTGTGCTGCTCCAGACCCCTGCCTGCAACGCCTGCCCCTCCTCAGGCTTCCTCGCCCCTCCACCATGTGCACACGCTCAGCTACTTCCTTGTCTGTCTCTCCAGCTGCTGGTTCCCTTCCAGGTCCTCAGGCACACTAAGTTCTGTTCCATCTCAGGGCCTCTGCTCCAGCTGCTCTCTTTGCCTGGACTGGTCTTCCATCACCCAAGCTTTAGCTTAAACGTCAGTTCTTCACATGGCCTTCTCTGACTGCTTTGTGTGTGGGCGGTCACCTTCTTCTAGCTTTCTGTCTCAGAATCCTGCTTACTCCTCCTTAGCGTTTACTGCAATATGAGATTGATTTTATTCATCTGTGTCCTTGGTTCTTGTGTGTTTGCCCCACCAGAAGGTGGAGGAGAACAGGGGCTGTGCTCGGGGGAACCCAGGGCCCAGCATGTGGTGGGTGGACACGGCTATTAGGGCCCTACTGTTCTGGAACATCTTCCTCTGGGCTCCCACGGACTCCAACATTCAGCTTCACCTATTCCTCATTCTTTTAAAAAATAATTTTCTAAAATCAAAACAAAACACAAAAACATTCCTATCTGCTGGTTCATTCCCCAAATTCCCACAGTGGCCCTGGGATGGGGGTTGAAGCTGGAGCTAGGGACTCCACCCAGGTCTTCCATGGGGGTGGCAGGAACCCAACTGTCTGAGCCATCATCTGATGCCCCCCAAGGCCTACCTTAGCAGGAAGCTGGGGACAGGGCCTGGGGCTGGGCATAGAACCCAGCGGCTCTGATACAGGACACAGCATCTTAACCACTAGGCCCACTGCCTGGCACTCTACATTTTTCTAACTCTAATGCAACTGTTTCTTTTTCATTTTTAAGTATTATATTGTTATTCAAATTTTTAATCATAACATTCATATTGAACTTATACAGCATGATACTGTCTGGCTAAAATAAATGACAATTTAGGTGGCTATGTGATCTCATTTCAAGAAATTATTAATAACACGTCCAAATTATTCATCTGCACTGATTTATAATAAGACAAGTGGAATAGGTTGTAAGGAGATTTTTTAAACTCCCCCCTCCTTTTTTGCTTCCTTATTATTTTTTGTTGAAATTAATATAAAGATAACAGATTTTGTGCCTTCCATAGGTACAGTTCCAAGAAGACAAGCACACGTCCCTCATTGCCCCCCCAACATCCCTCCCTCCCTCTCAGCTGCCTCTTTACGGCTGTTCCCAATGTGGACTCTGAGACGCGGCCCGGGCAGAGTGGTCAGGCCTGGAGCGTGGCAGGCACTCAATGGGAGACGAATGCGGCTCCTGAGGGGTGCCTGGTAGGTGCAGGAAACCATCACGGGCCGAGCAGCTGCCGTAAGTCACACAGACCATGCAACACCGCCTGCAGGTAAAGTTTGCTAAAGTGGAACAGAACCTGCAGAGGTGGAGTCTGTGGCTATGAGGTTTCAAGTTTTAAAAATGAAGTTCTACTCAGCAACCAATGCTTGAGCTTCAAATTTTAAAAATGGACAACAGTAACTAGTAAAAAATAGGGGGCGGGCATTTGGCTTAGTGGTTAGCCTCTGGTCAGGATGTTTGTGTACTACACTACAGAGCCTGGGTTCAAGACTTGGCTCAGCTCCGGATTCCAGCTTCCTGCTGATGCACGCCCTGGGAAGCAGCAGTGACGGCACCAGGGCTTGGCTTCCTGCCACTCACCTGGAAGACTTTAGAGCTCTTGGCTCTCACCTTCGACCCTGCCCAGTCTTGGGTACTGTGGGCCTTTGAGGAGTGAACCAGCAGATGGGAATGCTGTCAGTCTCTCTGCCTCTCAAATAAGAAAATAAAATCTTAAAAAGAAGTGAAAATGTGAGTGTCACAGTGTTTTGGGTCTGTAGAAGGTGAGCTGTGTTAAGCTCCTCATTGAGGAATCTGCATGTGGCCTGGTGACAGTCAATGCAGGGAAGGTGTCCCAAGGCTATGACGAATGCAAACTACGGTCAGGATCCATGGGACACCCCAAAAAAGGTGAAATCCAAGGTTTTGGCACCACAGCCGCCACTCAGCAAAGTAACATGAGCCTTTCTCTGGGCAGCCTGAGCTGCTCCACGGGTCTGGTTTGGGGTCAGCCACATTTTCCCGTGAGGGGCCAGACAGTAAGGGTTGTGCCTGCGTGGGCCTGTGTTGCGACCACTCACCCTGCCCAACACTGCAGCATGGATGCCAACAGGCAAGGCCGTGAGCCCATACAGTTTTACGTGTGGACACGGGATTTGAATTTCATAGAATTTCCAGGTGTCACAAAATATTATCTTTTTTTGGCTTTTTTTTCCCAAAGGATTTATCTTATTTATTTGAAAGGCAGAGTGACACACACACACACACACACACACATACACACACAGAGAAGTGATCTTCTATTTGATGGTTCACTCCCCCAACGTCTATAATGGCCAGGGCTGGGCCAGGCCAAGACTGGCAGCCAGAAACTTCATTCTGGTCTCCCACATGGGTGGCAGGAGCCCAAGTACTTGAGCCATCTTTCACTGCCTTTCCAGGTGCATTAGCAGGGAGCTGGATTGGAAGTGGAGCAGCCAGGACTCGAACTGGTGCTCCTATATGGGGTGCTGGGGTTGCAGGCAGCAGCTTAACCCACTGTATTACAATGCTGGCTGACCCCTCCAAAGATTTAAGAATGCAAAAACCCAGGTTGGTGGTGGTCCAGTACTTGCCAAGCCTCTCATCTGGTTTAACTCAGATCATCTTCAGGGGGGGTTGCAGGGTAGTTACAGGAACTCCTTGTGGGGCAGGGAGGAGTAAGAGGCGACACTTGGGTGCCCAGGCCCCATGGAAGACGAGCTGCTTGTGAGTGCGGCAGGACTAGAAAACCTAATGTTACCTCTTACTCCACCATTCCCCCTGGTTTGCTATGGAATGAATCCCCAGCAAAGGAGAGGGAACGGAGGTCATTTGCAAAGGTCGGTCTCTGTTGCCCCTTTCATTCTCTACTCTAAAATGTGCTTCTGCTCTAAGTGTTTAGCTCCTTGTGCTTTCAATCATACCAGCACCTTACATCAGGTGGTGTAGTCCAGGGTTCAGATGCTGGGTTCTTGTCTGTTATTAATTAGCTGTGATCTTGAGCAAATTACTTATTGTCTCTGTGCCTCAGTTTCTTCAGTTATGAAAGGTTCCACCTCCCTGAGATGTGAAGTTGGTGTGAGTTAAGATGCACAGTGTTTTGAGCAGAGCCTAGCATGGCCTTTGGGGTAGACAAAAGTCAATTCTACTTATCACTAACTTCTGCTTCCCAAGGACTTGGGAATGTGTGCTTGTGTGAGTGACAGCACGCACACAATTCACACAGGAATGACCCCCCTTCATGGAGAACACGCAGCCAAAGCCATGACCCTCAAGGGCACCTAAATTACTGAATGGGGTCTTTTGTTTGTCTTTTGCTTGTCAGGGGACGTTCCTTAAAGAAAAATTTGTATAAAAATGGTGAAAAATTCATACTTTTATAATCTGTACACAATAGGGATTTAGACTGTTTGAAGTTCAACATATTTTCTCAAATATTTATGACCATTATCTTCTTTTAAAATCACATTTCATTATTTCCATCCCTAACACTTTTTTAAAAAAGATTATTTGAAAGGCAGAGTGAGAGAGAGCGAGAGCGAGACAGTGAGCATGTGCTCATTCCCCAAATGCCTGCGGAAGGCACTGTGGGCACATTGGCAGGAAGCTGCCCAGGACCTGCAGTAGCTGGGACTGGCAGTGGCGCTCCCATATGGCTGCAGGTGTCCCAAGCAGCAGCTTAACCTGCTGCACCACAAAGCTCACTCGCCCCCCTCTCCAGACTTTTTTGGAAAAAATTTAAAATTTATCTAAGGGGGGGGGCAAATTTCATGTATTTCAACCCCTTAGTCTTTTAATGCATTTGAGGGGTCTTTGAAAAGCTCACAGAAAATGTGTTCTATGAAGAAAGGATGCAGGGACTTAAACATTTTTTAAACCCAGATAAACTTATCTTTCCCTTCCATTTTCCACCAACGTTTTGCAGTACCTTGTATTTTCTTTTCAAAACCGTGATCACAATTTGGATATAAGATTATATATTAAAAAAAACCCTTCTATAAGCACTTTCCTTTGGCATCAGAGTGTTATTTTATTAAGATATGGTTCTCAAAGAAATTCTTAGAGCAGAGGATATAGGTGCTGGAAAATTTCGAGTTTTTTTTCCCTCTGACTCTAGATGTACACCATAATCTGTGAGGTCATTTCCGGGAACCTTTCATGCTATGAGAAAGTGTGTCTTTTCCGTCTTTGGAGGGGGGGGCACATTTGAAAGCCTTTTGATTCACACTTCCAAATGGCTTTGATTTGTATCAGTCACCTCTCAGCAACAAGGTATCGATGGGGATTTTTACTGGGTTCTCAGGGAGAGAGGCAGTAATCACTACACAGCCCTGACATGAAGGGAAACATTTTGTTTAGATACATAGACTATTAATGAAGTTCCATTTTTTTTCCCCAAATGCTTAGTAACCAGGGGTATGCATTTGGCACAGTGGTCAAGTCACTGCTTGGGATGGCTGCATCAGTTATCAGGGTGCCTGGTTCGAGTCCCAGCTCTGCTCTGGGTCCAGCTCCCTGCTGAGACACATCCTGGGAAGCAGCAGATATTGGCTCAAGTACTTGAGGCTGATGGCCCTGCCTCCCGCCTTCCCTCCTTTGATAGTTATCTACTGCTCCCTGGGCCAGGTGTCGGCAGTGACTCAGACACACACAAGAGAGACACATTCCCTGATATCTATGAACTTGCACTTCATTAGCGGAGGAGGCGGGTCACGTGCACAGACAGCAATCAAACAAGTAGCATCAGAGTGACATAGGTTAGGTCGCTGCCTGCGGCCACTGCCTGCAACCCAGCATCCCTCACTGGAGTGCTGCTTGAATTCCAGCTGCTCTGCTTCCCATCCAGCTCCCTCCTGATGCTAGTATTTGGATCCCTGCCACCCACAAGGGAGACACAGAGGGAGTTCCTGGCTCCTGGCTTCGGCTGGGCCCAGCCCTGGCTGTTGCTGGTATTTGGAGAGTGAATTACCAGATGGAAGACCTCTCCCCTCGACAACCCTTGTCTTTAAAATTAATCAATGAGAAAAACAAAAGGGGCTGGCACTGTGGAGCAGCGGGTTAACGCCCTGGCCTGAAGCGCTGGCATCCCATATGGGCAACGGTTTGAGACCCAGCTGCTCCACTTTCAATCCAGCTCTCTGCTATAGCCTGGGGAAGCAGTAGAAGATGGCCCAAGTCCTTGGGTCCCTGCACCTGCATGGAAGACCCGGAAGAAGGTCCCGGCTCCTGGCTTCAGATTGGCACAGCTCCAGCTGTTGTAGCCAATTAGGGAGTGAACCATCGGATGGAAGACCTCTCTCTCTCTCTCTCTCTCTCTGCCTTTCCTCTCTCTGTGTAACTCTGACTTGCAAATAAATAAATACATCTTTAAAAACAAAAACAAAAACACCCCAAAAACTGAACCCCGGGGGCAGGCAGTGAGGGGGTGCATATTGCTTGAAGAAATGGGTGTGGGCCTGCAGGTGCATGCAGGAGGCGGGGCCACGCTGTAGCTCCTGGGAACGACAGTGAGATGCTCTGAAAGTGAACTGAGTATGGCCACAGTGGGGAGAACACTTTCCAGCCTCTGAGTCAGAGCCCTTGCTGTGGTAGGTGGCAGCAGGCCTGGCTGCCCACCACAGCACAGGCAGCGTTTCTCATGCACAAACTGACTACACACTTGGAGCCTCAACTACAAACTCCCCAGAAGTGTGGTAAAAAAGCAACTTTTAGAAGTCTTTTGGTCTTTCTCCTTTTAAACTACATCCGGAGGCACCATAACGAGCCAGTTGTCTGATGCTTTCAACCAGCCAGCCAGGGAAGCAGAGGCTGGGCCTCCCCAGTGGGGGCTTTGCTACCTAAGCCTGAGCTTGGCCCGTGCTGCCACGCAAGGGAGGCAGGCACGCTTGCCCCGGGTGTTAGCAAGGAAGCCCTGCTGGGAATGGCAGTTTCTGGCCTAGGGCGGGGGAAACTACTCACAAGATGGGGAGGTGATGGCAGAAGTTAACAAACTGGGCCAGTGCCTGTGGCGGCGGCACCCCGGGTTCTAGTCCCGGTTGGGGCACCAGATTCTGTCCTCGTTGCTCCTCTTCCAGTCCAGCTCTCTGCTGTGGCCTGGGAAGGCAGTGGAGGATGGCCCAAGTGCTTGGGCCCTGCACCCCATGGGAGACCAGGAGGAAGCACCTGGCTCCTGGCTTTGGATTGGCTTGGTGTGCCGGCCACAGCAGCCATTTTGGGGGTGAACCAACGGAAAAGGAAGACCTTTCTCTCTGCCTCTCTCTCATTGTCTAACTCTGCCTGTCAAAAAAAAAAAAAAAAAAAAAAAGTTAACAAACTGGGAAAAAAGCAAGAGAGAAGAGCTGCATGAGGGCTGAGCATCCTGAGATAAACAGGATCCTGGCTGGAAATCCAGGACAGATGCCTCTGTTGGACAAGAGACATGTGCTCAGCAAATACACACTGAGTAATTGGACACATGTATCAGGTCAGACCCTGCTCTCACGAGGACATCACAAACGAAAGAGGCCTCCAGCCACTGAGCACCTGTGAGGGGCCCTGGCCGTGCCAGGTGCTCAGTAACCACGGGGCCAGATTTCCCCAACAACCTCGTGGAGCAGGCTCTGCTCTCCTCACCGCACTGCAAGGAAACGAGCGTGCAAGGCTGAGCAAAGCCCCCACGTGCTCCCGTCCAGTAAGGAGCAGGGTCGTTCTAGAGCAGGCCAGCCCCACCCCACAGCCTGCGTCCTCCAGGCCAGGTGCTGCTGTTCTGAGGCTCAGACATGCTGGGTGCCTGGGCTCCCGCCATGGCCCCTTCATCAAGTGCACACATTCTCAGAACACAGAAGTCCAGGAGCACTAGGAGCAGGCCATAGTGTAGGGACAGCTACCAGGTGCATTTTTACCAAAAGCACCTTGTATACCTGGGTGGAAGCCGGCTTGTTCAGGGGTGCTAATGAGGCCACCATTACAGGTTCTGCAGCCACACCCAATTAGCTCAGCCCTGAACCTCAGCAGCAACTACGCCCGGATCCAATCATCATCTCAAAGGTACCTTCATTAGTTTCAGAGACAGGGCTCAGAAGTGGGGATGGCTGGGTCAAACCCATTTGCAAGGCTTGCAAAGCAACTCCTGGTGTGGTTTGTCACTGTCATGGTCAGTGGCTGCTTCCTAGAAAAGACCAGGCACATGTCTAGCCCAACCCTGGTGAGCAGAGCTCCTCTGAATGGGTAAGGTCTTTTCCCCTCCAAAAGTCTATTTTTCCCCCAGAAGTATTTCTCAGAATCCTTTTTATATCTCTATGATATTGCATCAAAGGAAAAAATGGTGGGGGCAGGTTGGCAGGCAGCCAGACAGCTGGTACCATTCCTGAGAATCAGCAAGAACTTCAAGGACCAAAGTGAGCTCAGAACATCCATGCAACTGGTGGCAGAACAAAAAATTATAATCAGAAACCGAGACATCCTTACAACCAGCAGGTAAGCAAGGGCCAGTCCAGATTGTTTTCAAGGCAAGTGGTGACAATCCCACTGCCCTCGCTGGAAGGCCGGGCTCCCTCACTGTGGCTAGCGCTGCCTGCCAGAAGAGGGTCTGACGGATGAGCTCGCGTGCCCTGTGACCTGCTTTGTGTAGTGGGCAAGTCAGGAGCCCGAGGGACTTGCCACGTGTCTGGGACGTGCCTGAGGGTCAAAGGAGGCCTCTGTGTTGATTGTCATGTTGGGACAATGGGCAGATACCAGAACTGTCCCCGCAGATGACGACACACGGGCATTTTGGATAGAAGTTGGAACTGACAATCAGAGCGGGTCCCACCTTCTGTGACTCTTCCCCACTGAAGTCTCAGCTCCGGGGGGAGGGAACTGCCTTTCTCATGCTTTCTGTAGGGTGCCCCGCCCTGGCCAGAGTACACATGCCCCAGGCCGGTTGGAAGGGCAGTGGCATTGCCTCTCTCAGGCACAGTCCAGGGATCTGCTCTCTGGTTCCAGGTGCTCCAACCTGGCCTTCACTGGGGGCTCTGAGTCATGCTGAGAGCCACCCCAAATGCCTGGGGAAGTCCTGTGTGTTCCTAGTATGTGGTGAATGTTAGCTGGTGAGGAACCCATAAATCCCATGACGAGATCATTCGGTACCTTTTAAACAAATGCATCCGGCTTGATGTTGTGAGTGAATGCTTGCGACCAGCATGGTTAGCGGCAGAGCTGTGGACTGCCCCTGCATCACAGAGCCCTCCCATGCGGGCATGTGGAAAAAGTACTATTCTGCGAGCAGCGTGTTTTCTCAGGGGTGCAGACCGTGGCGGGCGAATTTCACTTCTACTGTGCACTGGGGATCCCCCTGCTCTGGGCTGCGTCACAGGCCTGCTGGGCGGTGACTAATCCTGGCAGTGGCACAGGTGTCGCCAACAGGAACTCGCCTGTGCTGCTGTCAGACCTGCTCGGCTGCCGGGAAGATGCTCCACGCAATTCTCCTAGGGCTCTCTCCTACCAACCAGTGTCTTAGCAGGTGGATGCCCGTGGTAGGGGAAGGAAGCGCCTTAGACAGACAGGAGTGTCCCCTCCCACCACCCAGTGGGTGAGCCACAGCACACACCCAGGAAGCTGAGTCCCCTGGTTCAGTGTCTTCCTTCTCCTAAAGCCTTAATCCCCAAGCGATGACTAAGGGCAGGTGAACTCACAGCCAGCTGACTGTACACGTTGAGCCGTCCATCACCTGCTGTGACAGCTTTCCACCGGGCACTCACCTCCGGCAGGTATAGTCGGATTGGATCCCAGAGCCAGAAAAGATGATTCAGGAATAAAGAGGGAGGGAGAGGGAGAGTATGTGAAGGTATTACAAGCAGAGTCCCTAGGAGGAGACAGCGGCTTCCCATAGTCCCTGGGAGCCACAAGAAGCCACGGCACCAGGGGCTCTGGTTAAACAGGACCACACTCCCTGAGCGGGAGGTGATGGTCATCCCATCACCAAGGGAACCGTGGGAAGATTCTCCCACAGTCTCTGCACACAGTCGGGGGGGGGGGGGCAGGGGAGGCTGAGGGCTGCCTGCCGTGCCCTGCACACTCCTCCCTGTCCTCCTCCGGAGGAGCTGCCGAGCCGCCTGTCAGGGCTGTACGACCTGTGTGTTCGGGGACTGCCAAGGATAAGGAGCAGTCCCTGTGCCCCAGGTCCTCATCCGTCTCTGGAGGTCAAGGCCTTGTCTTATAGCTCCTTGAATTCCTTGGCCATGAGGTGGGGGATAAGATGGTGTCCCCCCAACCCCCACCTGCCGCACACTAAGGTTACCAGGCTTTGTAAGGCTCTTCCAACACTCTCCATGCTTCCAAAGCCTTTTTTATAGCCACAGTTGTGAAGTTCAAGAATCTAAAAGACTGGGTGAAATCCCAGTCATACTGAGGAGTCAGGACAGAATGGATTTTTAACACAACTCCCCTGTTTCTGTCGCTCTCACACACACACATACCCTAAACATGTCAACAAATGCCATAAACAATGCTCCATGAATCCACATCTCTGCTGTCAGGGAGTCCACGGTGAGGGCAGCAGTGGCAGGCTGGTCTTCAGGTGATGGCAGAGGGTAAGCTCCAGGGTGCACACTTGGAGCAGCCATTGCTGCTGCTGGGGAACCCGCAGCCCACATCTCAGTGCCTGGGTTTGCGTCCTGGCTCCGATTCCAGCTTTCTGCTAACGCCGACCCTGGGAGGCAGCAGGGGGATGGTTCAGCTGCTTGAGTCTCTGGATGGAGTTTCTGGTTTTCCTGGTTCCCTGCTGTGATCTGGCCCAGCCCTGGCTGTTGCATACATTTTGGGAGTAAACCAGCAGGTGGAGGATTTCTGTCTGTCTCTGTCTCTCCGCCTTACTTCAAACAGAGGGAAAAAAAGTCACAGCAGCAAAGACTGAGGCTTAGGGGCAGAGAGAAAAGTAAATAAAAAGACAGAAGAAGAAAATTCTTTATGACCAAAACTAACTCAAAACTGGACCCAGAAAGGAGACCTTAGAGGGATCTTCCTGCTGTTCTTGCTCAGGTCAGTGAAACAGGGAGAAGTGTGCGGGGCAGGAGGAGGGAGAGCGGGTGCGGCAGTGGGCGGGGCGTGTGCGCGTGTGCACTTTGTAAACTGGCCATGCAGGTCTTCATTCCACATGCACTTGCCACTGTCTCAGCTGGAACTTCTGTGTGCCCACTCCCCCAGTGCTCCCTTAGACTACTGCCCGCACCAAGCCTTTCCTTCCTAGAACACGCAGTCCCATCGAGCTTGCCCAATGGGTGACAGAAACCAGAGGTTCTGGTAGGCACTGGGGTGGTGATTCCCGTGCTCTGCTGTCTCTAGGGCTGTAGGGTTTCAGTAGGAAATGCTCAAACTACTGCAGGGCAAGACGGGAACCAACCCTTGCTTCTGATGCTTGTGGCATTCCCAACATCATTGTCTAGCACATTTCATTTTTAAAAGGTATTTTTAAAAATGTTTATTTATTATTTATTTGAAAGGCTAAGAAAGAGAGAAAGAGAAAGAGAAAGAGAAATAAAGAGAGAGAGAGAGAGAGAGAGAGAGAGAGAGAGAGAGAGATCTTCATTGGCTGGCACACTCCCCAAGTGCCCACACGGCTAGGCACTTGAATTAGTGCTCCAGTATGGGATGTGGGTGTCCCAAGTGGAGGCTTAACTTGCTGTGCCATAATGCCTCCCACCCCCCAGCATGTTTTAAAATGGGAATGTTGGCTGGCGCGCGGCTCACTAGGCTAATCCTCCGCCTTGCAGCGCCGGCACACCGGGTTCTAGTCCCGGTCGGGGCGCCGGATTCTGTCCCGGTTGCCCCTCTTCCAGGCCAGCTCTCTGCTGTGGCCAGGGAAGTGCAGTGGAGATGGCCCAAGTCCTTGGGCCCTGCACCCCATGGGAGACCAGGAGAAGCACCTGGATCCTGCCATCGGATCAGCGAGGTGCGCCGGCCGCAGCGCCAGCTGTGGCAGCCATTGGAGGGTGAACCAACGGCAAAAGGAAGACCTTTCTCTCTGTCTCTCTCTCTCACTGTCCACTCTGCCTGTCAAAAAAATTAAAAAAAAAATGGGAATGTTTTGGAATTATTATTTTGAAGAAGTAAGACTTTCAATGCCTCTTCTCTATGTTCAATTAGTTTTGGGAAATCAATAAGCACTTCCATTCCACATCCAGAAAGTCTGACTTAAGGAATTAAAAACATTGCCCTTTTGTCCCTTGGAAAAGTTACCCGCACAGAGGACTGACACAGCCAGACAGCAACAGTCCTTGGACCCCTGCTCCCTTACTTCATACAGCCGCTGTTGTGGAGCAGCGGGTTAAGCTACTGCCTGTGATGCTGGCATCCCATATGGGTGCTGGCTTGTGTCCTGGCTGTTCCACTTCCCATCTAGCCCCTGCTAATGTGCTTGGGAAAGCAGGGGAAGATGGCTCAAGTCCTTGGGCCCCTGCACCCACATGGGAGACCTGGAAGAAGCTCTTGGCTCCTTACCACGGGTGAACCAGCAGACAGAAGCACACTCTCTCTGTTTCTCCCTCTCTAACTTTTTCAAATAAATAAAATCTTTTTTAAAAAATTTCTTTCAAAAAATAAACTTCTATAATTCCTTTCCATGGCTAACTCCAACTACTGATATGTGGATACTACTCTTACTTAGCTTATCAACTTTAGGTATTATCAACTGGTTTCCTTTTATGACAGAGCTGGGTCTATACACCAATAGCCTCCACTCTCTCCTCCTCATCTGCAACTTAGTCCACGCTGCTTTCACTCCTGTTGACAACACATCACGTACCCTCTATTTTCTCTCCGTCAACAAGGACGCAGCATCTCTCCCTCGCCCCTGGCACTTCAGTCCCCCCATCCCCCACTCCTGTCAGCTGAGTTTCACACCGTGTGGGTGGGGGTAACTTCTGTGACATCTCCCACAGGGGGTGTCTGACGTGACTTCCCGGAGGGGCTGCTTTTCTCTGCCAAGGCCTCCCTACCCAGGCACTCCAGCTGTAAATAAAGTCTAGCTTTTCTTCCAGCCCAGGTGAGTCCTTTCTCACCACCGCCAGGCTGCCTCCCCCTCCCAGGGCCAGCCTCCCTCTTGCTGATGCTAACCCAGCCTCCATGTGGCCCAGGCCACGTCAGTCTCCTTGTTAAGGAGCCTTCTCTCTGCACGCATGACCTCCAGTGAGTTGGTGTGGCCATCTCTGCCTTTCTCCACTCCCTGCCCATGCCCGCCGCTCCTGCCAGCCTGGCCACTGTCACAAGTTGACTCCTGCTTGGTTACACCCAAAATCTTGTCTTTCTAGTTGTCGAGCAGACCTCAGCTGCAGGGCCACTCCCTCTGGCAGTTCCCTGCGGCCTCCCTTCTGCAGTGAGGCTCTTTGCCGTCAGCCTGTTTTGTCTTCGGGATGTCAGCTTCTAGTCTGTGTGCATGGCTCATCCCCTCTGCAGCTTGTGAGCTCCCTGAGAACTGTTGTATTTGCTACCTGTATCCTGGCACATAGCAAGCACTGAAGAAAACTGACTCCCATCAATTCAGTGTCCTGTAACTATGAACAGGGCTTCCATGCTTGGCTAAGATTAGTTCTAAAAGTTTTCCAACTTCAAACAGGGCTTCATGACTGCGACTATGTAGTTATAATTCACTATTGAAGTAATGTTTGAAAATATGCTCTATCTTGAATGTTGTTGTTGTTTTTAATGTTTACTATTTATCTGAAAGGCAGAATCACAGAGACAGCAGGACAGAGGAACTAACAAAAAATCTTCTATCAGCTGGTTCATTCCCTAAATGCCTGGTCTGGGCCTGGCCAAACCCAGGAGCCAGGGACTTTATCCGGGTCTCCCACACCGATGGCAGGGGCCCAAGCACTTGGGCCATCCTCCCACTACCTTCCCTGGTGCATCTGCAGGAAGCTGGATCGGAAGCAGAGCAGTTGTGACTTGAGCCAGCACTCTGACACAGGATGCTGGCATCTCCAGCAGGGGCTCAACCTGCCACGCCACAAGGCTGGTTTGACTCTGAGTGCGCATTGTAACTTAATAGTGGTGTGATCTTCAGTAAATTAGCAATACGAGGAGTCTTCAAAAAGGTCAATGAAAAAACTTATAAGGTATCACATTTTCTTTGCACCAAAATAAACTTGTTCTTAAATTCCATTTTTCATGAACTTCGGAAGTTCTGAGCCCCAGTTTCTTCCTCTGTGGAGAAAAGCCTGTCTTGCAACAACAGAGTGACTTAGAAGATTAAATCAGATAATTTATTTAAAGTTACTGACATAGTATGAGGAGCTAGCAACAAGTAGCTGCTATTATTATTGCTAATAAAGTGAATAAAATGTTAATATATGGAAACCAAGTCTAAAACACTAATTTTGATGAAATAATTCAGAATTTCTGTATTTTATGTACAATTGCACAAAATATTAAGATGAAAGCTGTCGCTCCCCCTCTTCGTGGAGGAACGACACTAAGCCCTGCGCTGTTCTTTCGTCTGCTCGGCCCTCCCCGGGTTTGCTGCTGGTTCTTCCCGGGTTGGCTACTATCCCTTCCACCTCCGTGGAAGGGCAGTTCCCCCTGGCCACATTCCCCACTTCCGCAGGGGAGCGGCACACCGCCGGCCGGCTCTTCTCGGGGGCTGCACAGGTGTTCCTTCAGCTAGATGTTCCCCTTAGATGTTCCCCATAGATGTTCCTGGTGCATGCCGTCTCTCTCCTCCTTTATAGTCCTCCTCCGCCAATCCCAACTCGGCTGCCCACACGCCGAGTACGCTGCTCTCCTCCAATCAGGAGCAAGTTCTACAGTTTATTAGCTGAACTGGAGGCAGCTGTGTAGAAGCTGTTTACTTCTCTCCCAGCGCCATATTGTGGGAGAGCAGATGCATAGAATAAGTCTTAATTCCAGTAACTCAGTCTAGTCCGGGCTGCTCCCCACAGATCCCCCTTTCTTTTTATTTTTTGGCGTTGATACGCGCCTGTCTTCGGTGTCCCGTGGCACACACTCTGCTCTACTTGCTAGAGTTGCCACAGTTCTTACAAGTCCTATCAATCAGGCAAACCGAATCCGGGTCCTCTCTTCGCCATGTTGTGAGGAGGTTTTTAGGCGCTGATGCGTGCCTGTGTTCGGTGACCTGCGGCTCATACTTTGGTCGAGCCGCCTGCTGGCGCTTACCGCCTTAATCAGGCAGACCGAATCCAAGCTTTCTCATTGCCGTATTGTGGGGGAGACTTATTAGTGTTGATTCGTGCCTATCTTCGGTGACCTGCAGCTCATACTCTGGTTGAGCTGCTTGCTGGTGCTTACCGCCTTAATCAGGCAGACCGAATCCAAGCCTCCTAATTGTTGTATTGTGGGGAAGCCTTACTGATGTTAATTCGTGCCTGTCTTCGGTGACCTGAGGCGCATAAGCTGCTAGCCGCCGCAGGTGCTCATCGCCTCACTTAATCGGGCAGACCGAATCCAAGCTTTCTCGTTGCCATGTTGAGGGGAGGCCTTTCTATTTCTCTATTTCTCTATCTCCGGGCATTCCTATTTCTCCCATTTTACTTCCATCTTCCAGCATTCCTATTTCTCTCACTTTACTTCTAAACTTCTGTTTCTCTTATCCCCGCGGCTTCCTGGTGCCTCGCCCTGCCGGCAGGCTCTGCCCCGAGTCTATTTCTCGGCGGCTTTCCGGCTGAGCCGCTTCAGCCCGCGTCTCTCTCATCTGCGCTGCTCGGCTTTGCGCGCACACTCCGCGGTCTCGCACTTAACCCTTTCGCGTCTGAACCACGGCCTCGCGCCAGCCCCGCGTTCCCTATGTACTTGAGCCCCGCACGCTCTGTCTGCGCGCGGCAGCCTCCACGAGTCACACAGCGTAGCTTACGTGTCCGCCACTAGCATTCAATCTAAGTTCCCTGGGCTAGCCTGGCGAATTCAACCCAGCATACGTCTCCGCCCCACGGTTTGGCTTCCCGTCCTTTGCTCCCCGGGCTAATCAGACAGATCCCAACCAGGCTTACGTTTCAGCTTCTGGTTTCAACTTTTCGCCCCCTATTCCCGGGCTAACTTGAGAATCCCAAAGTGGCTTTCGTATCCGCCTCGGCCTGCCCCCCGCGGCTTCAATTTCCCTAACACTTTTCTCTACCCGGTATGTTTCCCTAAGTTTTCTTCCAACAATATTCCTCCCTCATTTCTCCTGGCCTCTCCCCACAGTCCGCGTCCGAGTCTGTTTGTTCTAGTTTTCACTTTCGCTTTCGACCTTAGAGATTTCTCCCAGCTTCCCCCCGTAGTCCGTATCTGAGTCTATGCCTAGGCTTTCAATAGCTTCTTCCGGCACCCTTTTCGTCCGGCTCTTCCCTAGGCTGTTTGCTAGTCTCTCTCTCCGGTATTTTCCCAGTTCTTCCCGTTTCTTCCCTCCTAAGTTTCATATCCGTCCTAAGTTTCCTATCTGTCCTAGGTTTCCTATCCGAGTCACGGCACCATTATGTCGCTCCCCCTCTTCGTGGAGGAACGACACCAAGCCCTGCCTAGGCTTCATATCCGAGTCACGGCACCATTATGTCGCTCCCCCTCTTCGTGGAGGAACGACACCAAGCCCTGCCTAGGCTTCATATCCGAGTCACGGCACCATTATGTCGCTCCCCCTCTTCGTGGAGGAACGACACTAAGCCCTGCGCTGTTCTTTCGTCTGCTCGGCCCTCCCCGGGTTTGCTGCTGGTTCTTCCCGGGTTGGCTACTATCCCTTCCACCTCCGTGGAAGGGCAGTTCCCCCTGGCCACATTCCCCACTTCCGCAGGGGAGCGGCACACCGCCGGCCGGCTCTTCTCGGGGGCTGCACAGGTGTTCCTTCAGCTAGATGTTCCCCTTAGATGTTCCCCATAGATGTTCCTGGTGCATGCCGTCTCTCTCCTCCTTTATAGTCCTCCTCCGCCAATCCCAACTCGGCTGCCCACACGCCGAGTACGCTGCTCTCCTCCAATCAGGAGCAAGTCCTACAGTTTATTAGCTGAACTGGAGGCAGCTGTGTAGAAGCTGTTTACTTCTCTCCCAGCGCCATATTGTGGGAGAGCAGATGCATAGAATAAGTCTTAATTCCAGTAACTCAGTCTAGTCCGGGCTGCTCCCCACAAAAGCATTCTACAGTACAAGACAAATAATTAGCAAGGTTCCTTTTGTCCAGGTCAAGTGTTCTTCAAACTTCCTGTAGTTCCAATCCCAAGATCTTTGACTGCCTGTACAACTCAATCAACTGAAACATCACTAGGTGGGTGCTTGGCCAAGTGGTTAGGATGCTGGCCATGATGTCTGCATCCCAAACCAGAGTGCTGGGGTTTGAGTTAATTTGAGTCCCAGCTCTGCTTCTGATTCTAGCTTCCTGTTAACGCACACCCTGAGAGGCAGCAGGGATGGCTCAACTCCTTAGAGGAGGCATTGAGCTCCTGGCCCTTGGCTTTGATCTGGCCCAGTCTATGCCACTGTGGTCATTTTGGGAATGAACCAACAAATGGGAGTTCTTTCTCTGAGTGTCTTTGCCTGTGTGTCTGCCTCTCAGTTAAAATAAATAAATAGGAGCTTCAAGCTGCAAAGCCTTGCATTAGATTTCTTTTGAATCTTCTTACTGATGAAAATTTTGAATGTGTAAGATACAAATGAACAAAATTTTATCGTAAGTTTATTATGTTTATAATACATCTTGCTTGGTTAAACATAGCATCAACTATTCATGTGGTGTGATTATTTTTTTAAAGATCTACTTATTTACTTGAAAAGGCAGAGTAACAGAGAGACCTTCAAGCTGCTGCTTCACTCCCCAGATGGTTGCAATGGCCAGGGTTAGGCCAGGCTAAAGCCAGGAACTTTATTCCAGTCTCCCACGTGGGTGGCAGGGACCTAGGAACTTGGGCCATCTTCCAATGTCTTTCCTAAGCCATTAGCAGGGAGCTGGATGGGAAGTGGAGCAGCGGGGACATGAACCAGTGGCCACATGGGATGCTGGTGTCACAGCAGCGGCTTTACGCCCTCGCCACAGAGCCCACCCCTAGGTGTGATTATTGACAAGCAGGAAGCAGGGTTTAGGGTGGTGGATGGACACGGGTCTTAATATCTGAGACCCAGCAGGTGCACAGCCAGTTTCCTATCCACCCAGGGTGTTGCCTTCTCCCACCTGTACAGGGAAGGCCGTGACCTTCACCCATCACTCCCTCTGGGGCGTGCTTCCCCTAAGTTGACTTCTTCCTCTCTGTTATCTTCTAAGGATCCCTATGTTTTTCTCACGGGAGTCTGCCTGGATCCTGCCCTTCAGAAGCAGAGGGGTCAGGACTAAATCAGCAGGCTCCAGAACTCCCGGGCCGACTGCGTTTGGCTGCCTCCAGCGACACGGCCCACGGCCGCAGATGCATAGCAAGGGAGAAGAAATCAGGCTTCATAGAAGGCAGCTTCCCACTCCGCACAGCATCCAGGGACTGTCTCCCAGTTTTGGCTTCTGGCCGATCGCCGCCTTCGTCTGAGACACACTCATAACCGTGAGCATGCAGAAACCAGGCAGGCAGGAAATCAGGCCACAAAAAGCCTTCTGTGTGATTCCTTTGTATCTACCGGAGAGAACCCACTAATTGAACAGAGAGAACAGAACGGCCATAAAATCAGCTCCTTGTTAGGTAGACGGGGTGAGTCAGGGAGAAGGGAGAGGGAGCATGTCAAAATATCTACCTCCCCCAAAGCACCGCACAACCCTGCCCTATTTGCTATTTAGGTTCCGAGCACTTTGATTGACAGCAAGCCTTTAAAGCACAAGCTTTTATATTTAAAGGAACCCTGGTCTCCTGACTGTTCCACTCCTCCCTCTCTGGGAGAGAGAGTCACAGAGGGCAGCACAGCTGGGGACTGCCTCAGAGTCACCTGCCAGGCTTTCTGAGAACAACTGTGACTTCCTGACTCCAAACTGCTATAAAAGGAAGGGGGAAAGTTTTTTTTTTTTTTTTTTTTTTTTAAAAGACAAGTACAAAACTCTAGAGACAGTTCTGTGATGCATATCCAAAGTACATCAGGGTATCTGAGCCACCTAACAAATTGGGCTAAATGGCAGGCTGGCAGCCCACGTGGGCACGGCTGAGTAGCTGGGGGGGCACCTATCTTCTTAATTTACCGTCAGCTTTGACCTCCTACCATTGCCTCTCTTTTAAAAAGGAGAAGTGACTCAGACCAGGGATGATATGTCACCTTCCACAGTCCATCCAGGCCTGCTTGGGCACACGTATTTATTTTACGTCTTTCCTTTCAGGTCTGAGTTCAGTTCTTCTGGACAGGTAGCTACCCTCTAAGAGCAGGGCCATGGACTCACAGCCTCACCACAAAACAACAGGTAGGATTTAGCTTCCGCCAGTGACAGCCGAAAATGGAGCCTAAATAATCCAGCAGGTGGAACCTTCCAGATTCAGAAACAGGTTGCCAAGGGCTCTCAAGGGAGCCACTGGAAAGCTTAAGACATAAAATAGGGCAGCAGAAGCTGTACCTGAGAAACAAGCAGAGTATGGCTGTGAAGTGTCACATACACAAAATCAGTTACATGGTAAACACATTCCCCGCTGTGGTGGCCCTGTGTCTTCTGTCCGTAGCAGGGGTCTACCAAGCTGCAATCTGGGCACAGAGGGTCCCTAGGCAGAGAGCCTCGGCAGTGCTGCGGCTCGGGATCCCCACATGTTCCTGGTTCAAACGCTGCACCCCTACCTCCTCAGGGTCACCTGCTAACCCCCAAATCACAGAATCACTGCTTCCAGCCATTACAGAAGGGCAACTTTAGAATCTGGCCAGTTTGGGTGTCAGCATTAATTGTCTGAGCTTAGAACACATCCCTAACTGGATTTCTAGGTTCCCACCTACAGAGCAGACGCCTGGAGCTGGTTTTCATGAATTTGTGCACCAAAAAAAAAAAAAAAAAAAAAAAAAAAATCCCACTTTTGAATTTGAAAGCACAGACTCTAGAATAGAAAGACATCAGGTAATACACTGCTGGTTCATCTTTTAAGTTTTGTGTGCAATTTGGCTTTCATCCCCCACACCTAGTGGCTCTTTCAGCAGCACCAAATCAAACGGACTTTTCTAGGTCAGTCTCCTTTTATGCTGAGGCTCTGGCCATGTGTCCACCTCTTCCTCCTGGGAGGTGACCTCCTGAGTCTTCCCTTTCTGACCTCCCACCCATCAAGCACCTAAACTGTCCTGCGGTCACACCCTGGCCCCTTTACTTACTCTTCATGTCCTCCTTGGTGACTTCCTCCTCCTTTGGCACAAATTCAAAGTCACTGACCTTTCTTCCAGTTGCTTGGCCATCTGGCCACACCCACAGACCCACTGCTCGCCCCGACACCACTTCTGATCTTGCCACACCTATTGTGCTCAGTCTCAGGGCAGCCCAAGTGCACTTTCCAGCCCTCCCGAGGTCTCTGTTCATACTGCTTTCCTCTACCCAAAGGCGCTGCCCGACCTCACTGGGGCACCCCTCTCTAGGCTCCAGACCTAGCCCCTTTTACTAACGGGTTTATTGAGGCATCACTGACACATAATATACTCCTACCTGTTTAAAGTATACACTTTGACAGATTTTGCAATGTATTCATACCTTGAAGCCATCACCACAATCAAAACATTGCCCCAAAAGCTTCCTTGTGGCCGTCGGTACTTGTACTTATACAGCTCATTTTGATGTCACATCTCTCACCCCGATACTAAGACTCTGTCTTGGGGGCCGGTGCTGTGGCATAGCAGGTAAAGCCGCACCGGCAGTGCCAGAATCTTGTTCAATTTCCAGCTGCTCCACTTCCAATCCAGCTCTTTGCTGTTGCCTGGGAAAGCAGTAGCAGATGACCCAAGTCCTTGGGCCCCTGCACCTACGTGGGAGACCAGAAGAAGCCTGGCTCCTGGCTTTGGACTGACACAGCTCCGGCCGTTGCAGCCAACTGGGGAGTGAACCAGCAGATGGAAGACCTCTCTCTCTCTCTTTCTGCCTCTCCTTCTCTCTGTGTGTAACTCTAACTTTCAAATAAATAGATAAATCTTTCTTCTTTTTTTTTTTTAAAGGACTCTGTCTTCTGACTGTTCTCATCATTCTGACTATACATGATCAATTTTATTTAGG
Organism: Oryctolagus cuniculus; assembly: GCF_964237555.1. Lineage (NCBI taxonomy): Eukaryota > Metazoa > Chordata > Mammalia > Lagomorpha > Leporidae > Oryctolagus > Oryctolagus cuniculus. Next base: position 41,513,383 of record NC_091448.1, on the reverse strand, counting down.
TCTCACTGATAACTGATGCGGTTTTTTGAGAGCTTGTTTGGAGGTTCTAGCAGGGGAGCGCAGCTACTCGTATACCCTTGACCGAAGACCGGTCCTCCTCTAGCGGGGATGGTCGTCCTCTTCGACCGAGCGCGCAGCTTCGGGAGGGACGCACATGGAGCAGTGAGGGAGGAAGGGGACACCCGCCTAGCCAGCCAGATCAGCCGAATCAACCCTGGCGATTAATGGGGTGACAGATGTCGCAGCCAGATCGCCCTCACATCCTGATGCGGTTTTTTGATATGTATTTCCACTGACTTCTGCTCTCATGTATTGTTTCCTTTGTTCTGCCTTCTTGGGTTTAATTCGCTCTTTTTTTTTAAAATTAATTAATTATTTATTTATTTTTGACAGGCAGAGTGGACAGTGAGAGAGAGGGAGACAGAGAGAAAGGTCTTCCTTTTTGCCGTTGGTTCACCCTCCAATGGCCGCCGCGGCTGGCGCGCTGCGGCTGGCGCACCGCACTGCCGATGGCAGGAGCCAGGTGCTTCTCCTGGTCTCCCATGGGGTGCAGGGCCCAAACACTTGGGCCATCCTCCACTGCCTTCCCGGGCCACAGCAGAGAGCTGGCCTGGAAGAGGGGCAACTGGGACAGAATCTGGCGCCCCAGCAGGGACTAGAACCCAGTGTGCCGGCGCCGCAAGGTGGAGGATTAGCCTAGTGAGCCATGGCGCCGGCCTTAATTTGCTCTTATTATTCTGTTTTCTTAAGTGGAAGCTGAGATCATTGATTTGAGATCTCTCTTCTGATCTGGGTACTTTAGCACTACATACTTCCAGCTAAGTACTGCTTTAGCAGTGTGACACAAAGTTTAACATGTTTGTCTTCATGCAGTTTAAACTACTAACTTCTCTTTTTTTTTTTTTTTTTTTTTTTTTTTAAGATTTATTAGTATTTATTTGCAAGGCAGAATGGCAAAGAAGGAGAGATAGGCCCACCCTCTCTGGGCTACTTTTAAGATTTTACTTTTCATCATTGGCTTTGGGCAAGTGCATGGTGACTCCCTTACTGCATCTATCTTCATGATTAGGTTGTGCTCAGGGGTGACTGAACTATGGATCTGTGCATTTACCTAGCATCTGTCAAATCTGGAATAACGTCAGCTGTTACTCAGGCATTGTCCAGGTCTTCCTGCCTCCCCTGGGGGCTTGATTTACATGTATGTCACAGGCATTGTCCCATGGTTCCCTGAAGATCGGTTCACTTTTCAACAATTTCTCACTTCTCTGTATGGCTCACTTTAGATAGTTTCTACTGCTGTGTTTTGTATTGGAAATGTGATTTTCACATCTCAAAGTTGGATTTCAGTCTTTTTTTTTTTTTTTTTTTTTTGACAGGCAGAGTGGACAGTGAGAGAGAGAGAGAGAGAAAGGTCTTCCTTTGCCGTTGGTTCACCCTCCAATGGCTGCTGCGGCCGGCGCACCATGCTGATCCGATGGCAGGAGCCAGGTGCTTATCCTGGTCTCCCATGGGTGCAGGGCCCAAGGACTTGGGCCATCCTCCACTGCCTTCCCTGGCCGCAGCAGAGAGCTGGCCTGGAAGAGGGGCAACTGGGACAGAATCCAGCGCCCCGACCGGGACTAGAACCCGGTGTGCTGGCGCCGCAAGGCGGAGGAGTAGCCTATTGAGCCGCGGCACCGGCTTGGATTTCGGTCTTTATTATATCTTTCACTTTTTGAAAAATGTGTGCTATTAATAGTGGTGGTACAAGAGGATGGTTTTTACATTTCTAGTTAACTTATTTTATTTGAAAGGCAGAGAGAGGGACAGAGACACACAAAGATCTTCTCTCAGTTGGTTCATTCTCCAAATGCCAGCAACAGCTGGGGTTGGACCAGGTTGAAGCCAGGAGCTGGGAACTCCATCTGGGTCTCCCACATGGGTGGCAGGGACCCACATATTTGAGCCATCACCTGGTGTCTCCTAACTGCATTAGCAGGAAGCTGGAATTGGGAGTGCAGCTGGGACCAGAACTCACACACTTTGGTGTGGGATGTGGGTATCCCAAGTGGTGTGTGAGCCATGTGCCACCATCTACCCCTCATTTACATCTTTTACTTTTTGTTAAAACAAGGTTATGACAGCTGTTTGAACATCTCTGTTGGCTGTCTTTAATATCCGTGGCAGATCTGGATTGGCTGTGACTGATCTTTCTTCTCATAATAGGCTGTATTTGTCTGCTTCTCTGGAGGCCTGCTAATTTTTGATTGGACACCAGATGTAAATTTTACCTTCTTGGGTGCTGCATGGTTTTGCATTCCTATAAATCATTTCTTTGGGTTGCAGTTGGGAAGTAACTTGGTACTTTGGGGAGGGGGGGGGCGGAGGGAGGGAGGAACACAGAAACAAAGAGAGCTCCCATCTGCTGGTATACTCCCCAACTGTCCACACTGGCTGGTGAGGGGCCCCCAGAAACTCAATCCAGGTCTCCTACGTGGGTGGCAGGAGCCCAACTACGTGAGCCGTCACTGCTGCCTCCTGGGGTGTGCCTTAGCAGAAAGCTGCAGTCAGAAGCCAGAGGTGGGTATGGAACCCAGGCACTGTGACGGGGGCCCCGGGCACCTGACTTGCTAGGTCAACCGCGTGCCCCATCACCTACTTCTTAAATGGAGAGATCTCCTTTAGGTCTGACACGCTCCCCACCTCTCTCTGGCGACATTTTCCGAGAGCCTCTGTGCTTCGAGACGCTCTCTTTCTATCTCCACAACGTAATGCGCGTCCCTTGACGGAGCACAGAGGCCGGCAGGGGCTGGGCTTTGTGTCACTGTGCCTGAGACCGCGTCTGCCAGGTCACTGAGCGTTCACACACACACACACACACACACACCTGTTCTCACTTTTAAGGAGCTGGCTCACCAGCACGACAATCGTGCTATGTAAGTATTATTATTTTTGCCGTCTTAGCCAGCTTTAAGTGCACAGCCTGGTATTCTGTCATGAAACACATCTCCAGAACTTCCTCCTCTTGCACAGGAGTGAACAGACCTGACACGGGCTTTTCATCTTACAGACAAGCCACGGAACGAAGAGTGCTGGTCTGCTCAGAGGCTGCGAGCTGGCAGGAGGTGGAGCAAGCACAGCAGCCACGCTGTCTGCTTCCTGCCGCAGGCTCGCTCCTGCTCCGTCTGCGGATCTGACGTGTGCGTTACGGAGAGAAGGGGGCTGCTGTGCTGCTGCCTCACACTTGGAGAGCGACTCACTCTGAGAGCACCAGTCAGCTGGACCAGGCTTGGTTCTGTCTGTCTGTCTGTCTGTCTGTCTCTCTCTCTCTCCATTTGTCTTGGTTAGCAAGCAATAGAATATCCTTTAACAAATTGTTCTAAGTTTTTTTTTTTTTCCCCTGACAAGTTCTCTGAGTCATCTGGTACTGGGAAGCTGCTTTCCCTTCCCGTTTCATACTGAAATTTCCTTTCTCCTTCTGTCCTCCGTCAGATTCTTTTCATTTTTTATGACATCCTAGGCCTTGTATTTTCTCCTAGAGCAGAGATAGCCCTTGCCTTCACTTGGTAACGACTGTGTCTTACCAAGGACAGCTGTGTGGATCAAGATGGTTTTTATTCCATTATGAAAATTTTATGTGAATTTACTTGTTGCTTTGTTTCTGGAAGAAGAGATAATCTCCCAACATTTCAATGATTTTTCTCTAATTATAAAATTAATACATGAAAACTACAGAAAAGTTGACATTGCATTTTTTGGATAGGAGTTAAAAATAGCATCAAAATTAAGAAATATACAAATGCAAATCCCCCTTTTCCCTATAAATATGTTAGCTTTACTTTTGGGATTCAAATATTGAGAAAAAGGAGGCTTGGGATAATTTCTCAGTGTGTCAAAGAGAAACTAAAGAAAGTAAGTGCTGTTATTATTATTGTTTAATTTAAGAAAGAGAGTGCACCCCCCAACTTGCTGGCTCACTCCCCAGATGGCGGTGGCAGCTGGCGCTGGGAACTCAGCGCAGGTCTCCCACCCGGTGGCAGCAAGCGCATCACTGGAGCCATCACCACCGCCTCCCAGGGACGGCTCGGCAGGAAGCTGCAATCAGGAGCCAGAGCCAATGACCCGGGATGTGGGATTTCATCTGCAGCACTAGCTGCCTGCTCCCTACTGTTCCCTTTCAAAAGGCCAGAGTGTGTGTGTAGTGAGAAAAGTTGCTGCCTGCAGTGCCAGAATCCCATATGGACATCAGTTTGAGACCCAGATGCTCCACTTATGATCTAGCTCTCTGCTGTGGCCTGGGAAAGCAGTGGAAAATGGCCCAAGTCTTTGGGCCCCTGCACCCACATGGGAGACCCGGAAGAAGCTCCTGGCTCCTGGCTTCGGATCAGTGTAGCTCCAGCCATTGTGGCCAATTGGGGAGTGAACCAGTGGATGAAAGACTCTCTCTGCCTCTGTCTCTGTAACTCTACCTTTCAAATAAATAAATCTTAAAACAAAAAACAAAAAACGGTTAGAGTCTTTGAATCCAACACAAGAAACCTTTCTCCATTACATCACAGGAGCCTGGAACTGGCAGAGGATCTGGCCATAAACGTATTTCATCTGAGAACAACTGAGCAAATTGTAAGAATCCGTTCTCCAATGGGCAGAAAGTGGCTAAGATGCTGGCGAAGTGGTTAAGGTGTTGCTTTGGACACCCACATCCCATCCATACGGGAGTGCGGGGTTCGAGTCCCAGTCCTGTTCCTGACTCCAGCTTCCTGCTCACGGGCACACTGGGAGGCAGCAGGTGTTGGCTCAAGTAGCTGGGTCCCTGCCACCCCCATGGGAGCCCTGGTTCAAGGCTCTTGGTTTGACACTGGCCCAGTCCCAGATGTGGTGGCATTTACAAATGACATCTACTTCCATGTGTGGTTTCTTCTTCAGCCTGCCAAGACATTTTGACTCCCGATTCTGTCATTCAAAACATGTTCTCCTTCCTGGGGTTGCCTCATTGGCAAATTTGGTAAGTACGTCTTCATCCAAGGCATTGTTTAAATGAGACCATGTTAGTTTTACCCGATTTCTTTTCACTCAACTTAGGCCAATTTTTGTTGGTTTTTCCTTTCAGTACTACAAATCATGACAAGAATTTTCCTAGAAATTTACATCAAGATCAATGATAACTAATTTTTCCATCCTGTCTTGCAAAGCAAGGAAAACCTTGACCTGTCTTTAGCATTCTGGCTCTTTCCCTTCCCCGTGATAGCCCAAAGACTTCCAAGACTCACTTGGGGTGGAAGTTACCTGGCATCCGGGGGTGGGCGTCTGGCACAGGAGTGAAACCATTTCGTGGGACGCCCACGTTCTATTCTGGAGTGCCTCCTTCAAATGTCAGCTGCTCCACCTCCTGCTAATGTTCCCCTGGGAAGGCAGCAGATGACAGCTCGACCACCTGGGCTCCTGCCACCCACATGGGAGACCCAGGAGGAGCTCTGTCCAGGCTTTGGGCTTCTGCCCAACCCAGCCCTGGCTGTTGTTGGAATTTGGGGAGTGAACTATCAGATGGAAGACCTCTCTCTGTCCCTCTGTCCCTCTGTCTCTCTGTCTTTCAAATAGAAAATAGAATCAAATAAGTAAAACTTAAGAAAAAAAAAAGCACCCACTTGTCCTCTTTTCTCTAGCTGGGGCTTCCGCCCCCTCCTGTTGCTTCCTTTTACTTTCAGAAATGTACTTCTTGGCGGGTGAGAGGTGACACCTCCGGCCACCTTGCTGCCCTGCTCCTGGAGGGCGTCTGCCCAGCCTTGTTCACCGAGCAGCACCCCTCCCTCCTCGGCTGAGGTTGGGACTCTTGCGAGCAGGTGACGGAAACCCAATTCAGACCAACTTGAGCAGAAAGAGGAGCCTGTTGTGAACGAAGGCGATTCAGTGATGGAAAGTCACTCGCCAAATGGTGAATTCACCACAGGTTCCATGTGCAGAATGACCAATTTGCCAAATTTACTGAATTTGCATATTTAACAAAGCTGTTCTTTGTTTACTCAATTTCTGTTGGATGGAGCGGCAGGGCTGATGAGGGCCACAGCACTTGGGGTTTTCCTGGGATCTGCAGATACTCCCTCACCCTTCAGCCTCCCTCCTGGCCCCCTGGCCTCTCCTCTCTCTGCTTGACTGGCAGCCCGGAGACTCCAGGCACAGCCACCTCTCTCTTCCTCTGTTCCGGCTATTTCCAGCTGCAGCAGTAGGTCCAGAAAACAAAGGGACAATTCCTTCAAGTGCTGTTACGAGAACAAAACCAACACTGATCACCTTCTAGAGCTTTACCAAAATCCTCAAAGGCTGCTCACTGCCACCTCTGCCAACTGAATTGCTGCAAACTATAAAGAGCCCAAAGAAATTCATTTTTGGTAAATTCACACATTTGGTAAATTCATGCACAGAGTCTGCAGGAATTAGTCATTCAGCAAACTCGATGGAAGAATACTAAATATCAAATGGAAGATAACTGCAAGAGGATTTCAGAATTTAGTAGAAACCTAAAATTCCCATAGAGAATGCTGAAATCTGGGGGGATTTTTGGCCAGTGCTTTGTTTCAAGACCTTGATGGGAAAGATTTTAGTGCCAGTTCTGTGACCCAGGTGCACCTGCACCACCTGACACACAGGCCGACTACTTCCGGAGATCAAGCCCTGCTAACCAGGCCAGCTGTTGGGGAGTGCTCTGTGGCCTGCTGAGCCCTTGCAAGAGCCTAATGCTTGTATGAAGGCATGCAGCAGACGGGTGGCCTGCCCTGCACACTCCAGATAAACGCCAAATATCCCTGAAAATCTGAGTGTAATCCACTTTTCTGCCATGATTCATAAAAAGGCGAAATCAGCCCAACAGCCTTGGCTTCTGTCAACCTGAACATGCTTTTGAATGCTGTGAGGAGGAACATATTCAAGGAGCATGTTCCTTGAAGCTAGGTTTTGGTAACTTTGCAAATGCAGTGAATTGGCATTGGGCAAACTGACTTTTAAAATTTATTTTTAAAAAACTGTGGCAAAAGTCCATGTAGCATAAAATTGACCCTCCCCACAGTGTCCAAGTGTGCAGTACAACATTGCCAAATGTAGGCACGATTAGTAGACTGTTTTTTGGCAAATGGGCCTGCATCAGATGACACACAAGACCTCACCATCAAACGAGGATCCACCGTGAAGACCACAATGGGGCTGGCCTCCCAGGTAAGCAGACTTAGGCCCGAGAACCTCCAGCTTCTGCCTCTCCCTGCGGATCCACATGCTGTGAGCTGTTCTCTCCGCCTGTGAACAGCCCTGCCCTACCCTCTCTGGAAACAGTCACAGCTAACAAGTGTCCCCCTGCAGAGCTGGGAGAGGCAAGGGCTTGTGATCTTCTCTGCCCCAAAGACCCAAATCATGAAGATGGGAGAAGTGGTCGCCCATGGGTTGGGAGCACCTGTGGCCAGAGAGCAGAGCAGCATGAGGATCTCTGGCGGGTCCATACAGATGAGTGACAGGGAGAGGGCGGTCTCCAGGGGGCTGCTGGACCAATCAAACAACAGATGTGCCACACACAGGCTTCCCCTTATTTCACAATGTCCGCCATTTGCTCTATCCCCTGCTGATCTTCTCTCCCCAAACACAGTGGAGAATGGAGCAAGGCTTCATCAATCTCCTGCTTCTTTGCTGTCCTGAAAGCAACAACCTGGGTCCTTCCCATCTGAGGGACTTTTACTGCCAGTAACTGCAGAGTTAGTACAGATTCTATCACAGAACAAGCGGCAGGGCAGCCACACAGGCCAGGGGATCTGGTCATAGTTTTTCCCCAGGGAGATCTCAGACTTCTAGTTTTATTCCTGAAGGTGGCGTCTTTCCTCTAACCTTGCCTGCCCTTTTCTGTGGCACATGGGGGCCACAGAAGAGATATGAGCTTAAGTCCCCACGTCCCTGACATGCACAGTGACTGTGCATTCTTGCTTGTGTCCAGGCTGGATGGTGCCTGTATTATTACACTTTGTCTTGCTAGGCAGTTTTATTTTTGTGCCTGTTTTCTCCCCTTTACTCCTATGATAAAGCCCAAACTTGTTGCCATGAGCTTTAATTGAGCACCTCTTTATTTTCCCAGTCCCATTTTTGGCTGGAGTCCTGTCGGCCCCTGCAGTTCCCCACATCTCCTGCGTGCATCTCCCCTCCAAGCTTCTGCATATTCTGTTCCCATCTCTGGGGTAAACGAGCTCATTCCACACCTGAGAGCCTCTTGCCGGACTTGCAGGCCCCATTCAGTGCCCACCTGCTCCACCAGGGCTTCCCTGTCACACGGACAGGGACCCCATTCACTCCCAAGCTGCAGGCAGAATGCTGTACCAGCCCTCTTCCCCGTGGTGTCGAGAGTCGTGGGAATGGAAAGCACCCACTGGCCCGACCCTGAATCCCTCCTGACCTGCGGAGAGTGCTCAGCATACATGTTGCATGGTGGCATGAAAAGAGAACGCCGCTCGCTGCGGATAAAAGACTTGGTTAAGCATAGTATGCTTATGTGAAACCCTGATTCCAATATAGCTGATAAGACCTGAAATAAACACATTAAGCAAGCTTTTAAAAATCCCATTAAGTGAAAGGAGTTCTATCTGACATTCAATCTAGGAGGAAATTCCAGCAGAGAGCACAGACCAGGGGACCGCTCACTGATCACCTGCTAGATTCCCGCGTGCCTCCCAGGGCTCTCTCCAGTTTAACATTTCTCATAAAGCTGAGTGCTGTGGCCTTTCAGAAAGTACTGCGGCTGTTCTGAAGGTACAATCTCCACCTGCAGAGATGTGCAAAGATGATCAACTTCTCCGCACCATGGGATTCACTCCTTCGACATGAAAGGCAACGACGAACACGTCATAAAGCAAATAAGTGTCTTTGATCTGCACAAAAAGCCCCAGAAAATCTCCTCCATCAAAGCAGGCTGCACCGAGGATGACTGGGTGCCCCTGTGTGGCCTCCGAGGGAGCTCTGTCCAAGGGCAGCCGCTTCTCAATGCAGACGGGCGAGCAGGAGACAGGAAGAGAGGGAGCGAGCGAGCGAGAGCGAGGCCGTGGATAGCTTGCAGTACACCACAGCTGCTCCATCTTAACACTGTTTGATGTTGGCCCTGGCTTAGTCACACTGAGAACCTTTAAAGATATCTCTCTGTAATTTCTGGTGTATACTGGATGGATCTTAGTCTACACAAACAGGTTAAGTTCGCCACCAGGAAGCCTGCTATTTGCAGGTGAGTTTTCCTATCCAGAAACGGCAGGTGGGGCCTCCTTGTGATCTTCTTAGGGTCATTAAAAATGATTGCTTGGAGTGACCAATGGTCCCTGGGAGACAAGGATTCTTCCCAACCAGACTCCTGGCCACCGCAACCTCTCTGCTGACACTAACCCATTTCTCATCTCCTTCCCTCTATGTTTCTTTTGCACTTTACTTGGTAATAATTTTAAAAACATGGATATTTAGTGGTTTCATAAAAAAAAAAACCTACCTGTATCACTTTAGCCACTATTTGCCCTTATAAAATAGGATGTGCTTTTCTTTTTTCTTTTTTTTTTTGGACAGGCAGAGTTAGTGAGAGAGAGAGAGACAGAGAAAGGTTCTCCTTCTGTTGGTTCACCCCCAAAATGGCCGCTATGGCTGGCACGCTGCACAGATCTGAAGCCAGGAGCCAGGTGCTTCCTCCTGGTCTCCCATGCGGGTGCAGGGCCCAAGGACCTGGGTCATCCTCCACTGCCTTTCCGGGCCGCAGCAGAGAGCTGGACTGGAAGAGGAGCAACCGGGACAGAATCCGGCACCCCAACCAGGACTAGAGCCCGGGGTGCCAGCGCCGCAGGAGGAGAATGTGCTTATCTTATCCTGGTCATCTCCTCTGTCAGTGGCCCCGCATGGGCCGTTTATAAAGGCATAGACTCCCAGAGACTCCGAGCAGGAAGGCCTGGGTGGGATCTGCCTTTGCAATGCGCAGGCTCAGATGATTCCCCTGCAGACGTGTTGGGCAGTCTTTTGTTTCCATGTGGCTGCGTGCTATTTCATTGCATGGAAATACGGTACTGCGCTTAGTCATGCTGATTCTGATGGACTACTCTGGTTTCTATGTGCTCACAGTTAAACACGATGCCATACAATTTGTTTTTCTCGCCCAACCTTACTTCTGCTTCTTTTGGGCAATGCTGGTCTTTACACGAAGCCACTTCAAAAAGTCTATGGAAAAAGGGAATTAAGTTCGCTTTGGTGCAAACATATTTCAAAATCCAGGTATGGTTTTCCCACAACACACCTTTTCCATGGACTTTTTAGGTCCCCACATACACTTCACTCCCAAACACCTGTGAGCCAGGTCTGTCTCACCCTCTCCCAAAACACGTGCCTCTCCTGGTATCACTGAAGATGGCTCCCCAGGCCAATGGGAGTGCTCCCACAGCAGGGTCTTCCCCTCTCTGCAACAATCCCACTTCTCTGAGCAGTTACTGCGTCAGCAGGAGCACTTGCCCAGATTTTTGGACAATCACCCAGAGCACGTGGCTGGGCCTGTGTCCCTCACTGGAGGTCAAGCCGGGAAGGCGGATCCTGGGAGTTATTTTCTGGCCCTTCCAGTCGTGTGAGAGAGCCTCTGTGGGAGAGCTGGGCCTGCAAATAATGAGGTGAAGATGGAAGGGGGGCATCGGGACAGCGTGGGCTCCGGATCACGTCTTCCTCTTCCAAAGGACTTGCTTTCATTCTTATTTTTAATGACTTTTTTATTCATTTGAAAGAGTGAGAGTGAGAGAGAGTGAGAGAGAAAGAGAGTGATAGAGAGACAGAGAGAGAGACAGAGAGAGAGACAGAGAGATCTTCCATCTACTGGTTCTTTCCCCAAATGACCATAATAGCAGGGGCTGGGCCGGGCTGAAGTCAGTAGCCAAGAACTCCTTCCACATCTCCCACTTGGGTGGCAGGGGACCAAGCACTTGGGTCATCTCCTGTAACCTCCCAGGATGCACTGGCAGGGAGCTGGATCAGAAGCAGAGTAGCTGGGACTCGGACTGGCACTCTGATATGGTTTGCAGGCATTGGAGTGGTGGTTTAACTCTCTGCCACGACACTCACCTCCAGTGCACTTTCTGAGGTGTGTTTGTCTATCAAACACAAACGATGCGGTGGGTGTTTGGTGCAGTGATTAACAAGCAGCTTGGAATACCTGAATCCTGTAACAGAGTGCCTGGCTTTAAGTCCTGGCTCCACTCTGAGTCCAGCTTCCTGCTAATGTGCACCCTGGGAGGCAGTGATGATGGCTCAAGTAGCTGGGCACCTGTCACCCGAGTGACACCTGGATTGCATTCCTGGCCTCAGCCTAGCTTCTGCCATTCGCTCCTGGACATCTGGGGTGTGAACCAGCTGATGGGCGCCCTCTTTGTGTTTCTGTCTCTGTCAACACACACACACACACACACACACACACAAGTTGGCTAGGCATATGATTCTTGACCCCTAACCTCTCTTAAAAGATCCAAGAAGTTGCTTCCTTGGACCCCAGCATCATACTGCAGCAGAACAGATGACTGAGGCAACAGTAACTTGGTTTCTTTTTAGGGGAATCTCCTCCTCTGCAGGTCTGTGTGCTTAAACACACAGACACCTAAACAGCTATGCATCCTTGAAATGAAAACAGGGCATCACGCAAAGTCGGCAAGTCAGACCCTCAGACGAAGCTTGCAGTGCAGGAAGTTTTCATCCGGCACATTTTAAAGTGAGTGTAAGATGCCTTTTTGGTACGATGTGCCCTTCCTTTGTATATTGCTAAGAAAGATACTGTCCATTAGAACTGTGAGAATCCATACCTGTAAGCTGCATCCCAATTTTGGAGATACTAAAATTTCAAAACATTTGCTTTTTAGACTCCATGAAATACAGTATAATTTTGCTTGCTTTGTGTCTCTTTTTCAAGTGTGCCTATTATTTCAATGTCAATATTTTTGTTCTCAGTCCTCTACGTTCGTCAGCTTCTCTTGTTGTCCCTTGAATCTCAAACTTGTTTTCCGTATCAGCCCTACTTCCTGCCACATCAGCTGCTGGGTTCAGATCTCAATGTTGATTTAAATTCTTTAGCATCTTTTCCTACTTAAATAATTAACCACCCCTGTTTATTTCTCAGTCGTTATGCTCTTCATCTCAGTCTGTCACATAATCTTTAATCCGTGGATGTACAATCTGCATTTTTTTATTTGAAAAATTAGAGTCACAGAGAGAGAGGGAGAGAGACAGACCTTCCATCTGCTGATTCACCCACCTGATTGGCTGCAATGGCTGGGGTGGGCTAGGTGGAAGCCAAGAGCCAGGAGCTTGATCCAGGTATCCCATGTGGGTGCAGGGGCCCAAGCACTTGGGCCACCTTTGGCTGCTTTTCCCAGGCCATTAGCAGGGCTGGATGATAACTGGAGCAGCGGGAACACCAGCACCCCCATGGGATACAGGTGTCTCAGGTGGTGGCTTTACCTGTTACACCACAATGCTGGCTCTAATCTGTGCTTTCTTGAAGCAGCCCATGTCTGTAATCTGAATTTTCTATTATAATCCTCAGAAATAGGCCTTTCTGTTTTGAGTCTTGGAGTCTACGTCTTTCTGTTACTTTATCTCCGTGTGGGCTGGGCTCCTGCCTGGGGTCCGCAGGGGTGAGAGGGGCCGGTGGGGTGTCTGTGGTCCTTCCTGAGCCCAGCTGTTTGCAGGCAGAGTACCTCTCTCAGCGTTTACGCTGGAGAGCTCCCTTCCACGCACAGCTGCTGGCTGTAGTTTCAACGTCTTTTACCCATGAAACTGCTGACCTGAGCAGCAGTCCCTACAGCCTGCGCCCTCACTGACAAGGAGAGTCTGAAATTATTCTGGTTCTTTGGTTGTTAAGGAAAAGTGGGTGAAAAGCTGCAAACGTCAGCGTCCTGGTCCTGATGGCTCTTCCAGCCACAGCAAGAGAGCTCATCACTCTGTCCGCAGCCAGGGAGCGCTGCTTAGACCTGCACCCCTGGAACTGGGTGCGAAGGGGGTCTGAGTCCCCTCCTCTGGTCCCTGAGAAGGGGCGGGGAGAGCCCTGTAGCTCAGCATCACCCCCTCAACCGTAGGCACTCCACACAGCTTCCCTGTGCCGGGCCCTGCTGGGAACGCTAGGGAATCCACGGTGGGCGGCAGAAATCAAGCATCTGCTTGCAGGGCGCATGCGCTAATGGTCCAGCGGGAACACACACCGTACACGCACACAGACTGGGTCTGCCAGGCGCAGGCGGTGCTGAGGAGGGGTCGCCAGCTCCCCTCTGTGCTGCTCGGCACAGCAGGGGAAGGACGCCCTCCCGGAGGGTCCCGGGCGGTTGACAGCTCTACTTTCCCACCTCCCCACCGGAAAGCAGGGGAGGGTGTGCTGTGGCCGCTCGCTTTCCTGTCACCGTCACTCAGAAGACTTCCTTAGGGAAACTCTGAGAGGGCCCGAAGCCTCCACGGAGTACATCCAAATTTCATCAAGGGAGCCTGGGCAGGTGGCAACAGACATTATGTCACTTATATATGGGGGTGCTTTGAAAAGCTCATAGGAAAGAATTAAAAGATAAATTTATTTAGGTGCAAAGGAATTGCACCAAAAATTCTGCACCTTGCTTTTCCCTGCCGCTACTTAACCAGGTAAAGGTATAGACAGACACGTACACACACATACAAGACTATGTGTATCACAGATAACAGAGTTCCTCTCGGGAAGGGACCTGGGCTGGCTGCGTGTCGGGAGAGAGAGGGGGTAGGGACAGCCACCTGGTTTTCACTGGGAACTGTTTGCAACAAACCTGCTTTATTTATCTAATTTTCAAAGACTTGCAATTATAAAGCACATGGCAACCAGTTTTTAAGCATACTCGAAAGGGCTTTGAACTCATGATTTCCCTCTCCTGTTGAGCAAGGTGGAAAAGAACAACTTCCTAAGTGAAGAAACTCTCTCGTGGTATTTCACCACCTTGAAATAATCCCCAGTGAAGCCTCTCAGAACATCACCGCATCCCAGGAGCCCCACCTAAGGCTTCCCAGCCTGCGGCTGCAGCGCCCGCCGTGGGCCAGGCCGCCTGCCTCACAGAGGTTAGAGACATGGCGGCCATGCCGCTTGGTCTGTTCTGGTCTCAGCAGCGACTACCTGCTGGCAGCGAGCTTTTCTGCCCATCAGTGAACAGATGGTCTCACGCTGACTGCCCTGACTACAGAATCGTCAGAAACTCCGCCACGTGAAGCTGTCAAAGGACCCGTCTGCCCCGAGCAGCTGTCCAGGCATTTGCCTGTCTGCATGCTGCAAACCTCGGTCTCACCCGAGTCTTGAGCGCCGAAATTTCTGATTTTTCCTGTTCTAACGCTGTGGATCAAAGCCAGAAGTCCATGCCATCTGCTTCTTGTGTCTTTCGCACGCAGCATCTTGAATATCTGCTGTCACTGGCTGTCACTGATTTCCTGACCTGCTGTGGCTTATGTTCTCTTTAACTTGCACTCAACATATCTGGGTGACTCTTCCAGGCGGCATGGTACTGGCTGCTGGCTGCGTTTTGCTGTGGCCACGGAGGAGGACAGGTGAGGGGCCGGGGAGGTGGGGGCGGCCTCGCCGAGGCCTCTGCTCCAGGCACGCTCTGTCCACCGTGCAGTTACCCACGGTGGCCTGCTGCTGTCCTGTGCGTGCCTCCCCATCCTCTGCCCGGAGCCTGGATAGCGCTTTATGGCCCTTTATGTGTACTCCTTCATCACAGCAGTTTATAGCCTGACTAAAGCCACATCGGTGCTTCCAGAAGTTCAAGGAGCACTGAAGGTAAAGGATGTTTATTTGGATGACAAAGAGTTTGAAATCTGTGAATAATATGCATTTCCTGGAACTTTCTGAAGAGCCCTGGTTTCTTCTTGCATCATTTTTGCTCAAATGGTCGTAGGCTGCACACACCTTGCCCTTTCGCCCGGAGCAATATACTCCAGCTACAGTTTTGTACCAACACAGAATTCTCTTGACCTTGTACTGCCTGCACTCGAAATGAACAGAGGCATAGTAAAGGCCCTGAGAAGTCCTGCAGGAGAGAACCTGTCTGACTCCACTAGCACGTCCTGAGCGTACTGGGCCTGCAGCCCCGGCTGCACCGGCTGCGGCGGCTGTGTCAGGAGCTATTGGCAATGTTTCTCCTGACTGCTCCAGGCTTGAGCCAAGCTGCCTGTGAAATATTCAGAATGCCAATCTTTCGGACATACCTCCAATGTGTTAGAAAAATATGGAATGTGTGGGTGGGGACTGGGTTGAGGAGGTGAGAGAAAGAGGCTCATTTCCGCTTGGTTGGATTTAAGTTCAGGCCTCGTGTGGAAGGAAATGCCAGGACCGGCCTGGCTTTCGCTCGTGAGTGAAGATGCAGATGGGAAGAAGTTTATTTCACAGAAAAGCAATCAGATTTGTCATTTATTTTTAAGTTTTATTTAGTTATCTGGAAGGCAGAGAGAGAGAGAGAGAGAGAGAGAGAGAGAAATCTTTCACTTGCTGGTTCACTCCCCAGATGGCCACAACAGCCAGGCCAAAGCCAGGAGCTCCATCTGGGTCTCCCACACGGGTGCAGAGCCCCAGGTATCTGGGGCATAATATGCTGCCTGACCAGGTGCACTAGCAGGAAGCTGGATCAGAAGGGGAGTAGTGGGACTTGAACCAAGCCTCTGATATGGGAGGCAGGAATCCCAAGTGGTGATTTAACTGCTGCACCAAATGTCTACCCCTTAAAATTTTTAATTATTTATTTGAGAGGAAGAGAGACAGACAGAGAGAGTTAGCTTCAGCTGGGGTTGAAACCAGGCGGCAGGAGCTCCATCCAGGTCTCCCTATGGGAGGCAGGGACCCAAGTGCTTGAGCGCCACCACGGCCTCCCAGGGTGCGCATGAGCAGAAGAGCCTTTCCTTGCTTCTCCTCGCTTTGCTTATCTTCTTTGCTGCTGATTTTCATCTTGCCCATGCTGTTTCCCCTTTGCTTTATTACTTGAAGAGATGAGGTTATCCAGGTAGGGCTGTCCTGCCGTCGCCACTCAGGCTGCGGCCTCCCATCACCCTCTCTCCAAACTGCCATGTCCTCTGCCCGAGGCCACTTCCCCAGCTTGCTCATCTCCTTCCTCCTCGCGGGGGTCAGGCAGTAGGATGGAGAAGACACTTCCTTAGGCCCCGGATGCTCTGGGTGCGAGCCCTGTGATTTCTGTTGGCAGCTGCAAATCTGCTTCTCATTTGTTCCTATTCCTTTAGGTATTTGTTTTGTTTGTGGGCTGACTTACTGGAAATGAGCTTAGAATTTTAACAAATAGTGTTTTTGACTTTTCTTAGGAAGACTAAATTATTTTCTCCTTTAATCTGGGGAACAGACGAACAGAGCTTCCTAAGACTCACCAGCCGTGCCTTCCTAGGGTACAGTTTCACGGGTGCTGATGCAGCAGCCTTTCAAAACACTCTTGGCTCTAATTTGTGGGCATTTTATTTAGGGCTTTATTACTTACTTAGTTTTTATTTTCATTTTATTTGGAAGGAAAGGGAAGATAGAGAGAGTGAACAAGCAACTGAGTGTACTCTCCTACTCCCCAACCTACTGGTTCCCTCCCCAAATACCTACAATGGCTGCTGAGACTGGGCTGGGAGCCCGAAACTCAATCCAGGTCTCCACGTGGCAGGAGGCGGGCGTCAGGAGCCAGAGTTGGGTGTTGAACCCACACAGTGCAATGTGGGATACGGAGTCTTAACCAGTAGTGTCTTAGCCTCTAGGTCAGATGTCCATCCAAAACTTTCTACTGGAAAACTACCCAGTCATAAAAAAAGAATGAAATCCTATCTTCCCCAACAAAATGGGTGCAATTGGAAGCCATGATACTTAGTGAAATAAGCCAGTCCCCAAAAAGACCAATACCACGTTTTCCCTGATCTGCGGTAACTACTAGAGTACCAAAAAAAAAATGATGTATATGAGTGAAATTGACATTTTGGGAATTATTGTTTACAGCCCTTATCTCCAATGTGGAGGAATGGTGCTTTTTTTCTTCTATTTGATGAATTCCTTACTTAGTGGAGGGTTAATCTTGTAAGTATAAAATAAACTGAAAGTATGTCATTGTAGAAATTAAAATAAGAAAGGAAGGAGGAGGGTAGGGTGGGGGTGGGAATGTCACCATGCTCCTAAATCTGTAGAATTAAATACATGAAATTTATTCACATATATATATACACACACACACACACTTATATATAAACTTTCCACACCACATGGGATTAGATTCTAATTTCCTTTTTATATATATGAAATTCTTTTTTGTTTTGTGTCTAGCGTTGTACTAGTCTACTAATGAAATACCCATTTTTTCAAAATTTTAACTTTTTTTCCTATCTTTGAAACATGGTTAGAATTTTACTCATGGACTTTAATTTCTCATCATTTCTCTTTAAAATTTTTGTAAAAAACAATGACTCCTATTAAAATCTCTCTATGGTATGCTTTGTAATTTTGAGCCCTTTCCTCCGAACTTTTGAGAACCGAACTTCTTGGGATATGGTACAGGGAAATCTTCTGGAAGGTAAATAACTGGTCTGGAGTGAAATCCTTCTCACATTTGGATTTCCACACATAATCCAGGGACAAATGAGATCACGCAGCACGTCCCCATGCTTGTAAAACACAGTGTGAATTGCAGCCTCACGGCAAAAATATGTACTTGACGGTAAAGGAAAAGGGCTGGAAAAACATCAGGTCAACCTTTCCTCCAGCAGCCAACAGCAGCGGATGCCTGCAGCTCTAAGGTGAGCTTTCAGGGAGCAGAGATGCGACCTTCCCTTTCTACTCAACCTCTGAATTCTTTAACTCTGGCATTTTGAAAGCTTTTTTTCCTCCTTTAGTTTTTGAATTTTAAAGAAACTAACACTTCTCACTCTTATTGAAGACAGGAAACATGCACTTAAAATTGCATCTCAGGATGTATTTGCTAGGAAAGGAAAGCCACTGATGGCTTCTAGGACCAGATTCACATGTTTCTGTTCCTTGTGGAAGGCGTTTATCAGCGATTAGGATTTACTAAGCAAATTTACTAAGCAAATTACTTAGATTGAGGCAAAATATTTCAATTTCCCAGGAAAAAGCTATCCTATTCATTACTACAGGCATCTGAATTAAGATAAACTGTGGCTGAAAAAAAATTAAAAAAGCAGTTCCATTCACAATAGCCACACACACAAAATACTCAGGATAAATTTAACCAAGGAAGTGACTATTCTCTAAACAATAATCACAACTCGCTGATGGAAAGCTATCCCATGCTCCATGCACTAGAAGAATTAAGACTATTAAAATGTCCAATATATACCAATCAAAACAATTTACAGTTCAATGCAGGCTCCATCAAAATACCAATGACATTCTTTAAAGAATTACAGAAAAGAATCCTAAAATTCATATGCAACCACAAAAAAAAATCCCGAATAGCCTAAGAAATTTTGGAGAAAACAAAACAAAAACAAAGCTGAAGGCATCGTAATATATGACTTCAAAACATATCACAAAGCTATAGTAACCACCATAGCATGATACTGGCATAGCAACTAACACATGGGACAACGAAATGGAGACATCAGAATGAATCCATACATCTCAGTCAGTTATTTTTTTTTTTAAAAGGTGACTCTTAAAACAATATTTATTTATTTGAAAGGTAGAGTGATAGAGAGGAAGACACACACACACACACACACACACACACACACGGTGGGAGGGGAGAGAAGAGAGGAGAGGAGAGGAGAAGTGGGGAAGGGAGGGAGGGAGGGAGAGATATGTTCTGTTTGCTGGTTCACTCCCCAGATCCCAGGCCTGGGCTCAGGAGAGGCCAGGAGCTGGGAACTCCATCCTGGTCTCCCATGTGGGTGGCAGGGCTATCTTCTGTTGCTTTTCCAGGCACGTTAGCCTGAAGTGGAGTAGCTTAGACTCAAATTAGCACCCTGATAGGGGACACCAGTGTTCTAAGTGGTGGCTTAAGGCTGAGTGACAGTGCTAGCTCTGGCTGGCCAACTGATTTTTGACAAAGGTACCAAAAAATACTCTGAGAAAAGATAGTGTGTTCAATCAAGTGCTGGGAAAACTGGTTATCCATGTGCAAAAGAATGAAACTAAACCCCATCTCTCATTACACACAAAAATCAACTCAAAATAGATCAGAGACCTAAGTATAAGACTTGAATTTTTGAAACCACTAGAAGAAAAGATAGCAGAAACACTTCAAGACATTGTCAGAAACAATGAGTTTTTTGGTAAGATTCCCCCCTCCCCCCAAAAAAGCAAAAATAGACAAAATAATATATCAAACTAAGAAATTTTCCATATAGCAAAAGAAACAATCAAAAGAATGAAAAGTCAACCTGGTAAATGGTTACAAACTATTACTTACAAACTTATAAACTAGTCATCCAACAAGGGACTAATATCCAGAATATATAAGGAACTCAAAAAACTCAACACCCAAAATCAAATAAACTGATTAAAAACTCAGCCAGTGAGCTGAACATACATCTTTCTAAGATATACAAATGGCCAACAAGTATATGAAAAAAGCCTAAATATCACTAATCAGAGAAATCCAAATCAGAGTCACAATGAGTTATCATCTCACTCTAGTCAGAACGGCTATTATCAAAAAGACAAAAAACAAAACAAAACAAAAAAACCCACAAAGGCTGGTGAGAAAGAGGGCCTTTTACACACTCACAGTAGGAATGTAAATTAGCATAGCCATTATGGAAAACAGTATGGATGGTCCCCAAAGACTAAAAATAGAACTGCCATATGATCCTGCAACACCAGTGCTGTGTATGCAGTCAAAGGAACAAAATCAGTTTATCAAAGAGGTACTCGCGCTGCTCCCAGGTTCACTGTAGCAGTATTCACAATAGCCAAGAGGTGGAATCACCCAAGGCATCCACCGACACAGGAATGGATAAAGAAAATGTGATATATGTATTATGTACATATTATATATTATATATAAATTATATATATTATACATATATATAAATGAAATCCTGTCATTTGTGTCCACACAGATGGAGCTGGAGGATTTTATGTTAAGTAACCCAGGCATAAAAAGACAAACACCACATGTTCTCACTCATGTGGAAGCTAAAAAAGTCGACCTCATAGGAGAAGGGAGGAGCACGGTGACCACTGGACGGGTGGTGGGGAGGGGACGGGGGCAGGGAGATACAGGGACAAAGTAAGTTCTCCTGTTCTACAGCACAACAGGGTGACTGCAACTCACAATGACGTATTGTACATTTTACAGAGAACTGGAAAAGAAGAGTTTGAAAGTTCCCAGCACAAAGAATTGACAAATATTTAAGGAGAAAGAAATCCTAATTATCCTGACTTGATCATCATGCTTGTGTACATGTATTACCATATCATACCTCAGAAATAGGTACAATTAACTAAAAAAACCTCCAGAATTATTTTAGTTGTCCATATTTCACTATGAATGAATATTAGCAAGAAAATAAGGCTGCTTATGTGAGTTTTAGACATTTCGTATAGAGATGTCGTTCCCTTCCATTTGAAACTCTGTTGTATTTTTCTTTCTTTTATGATTATTTGGAGATAGAAGGGAAACTTTCCTGAAAGGTCTGTATGCTTATTCTCATTTTTTGATAATTCCTTATATTCTACTTTTTCCCAACCAGAAGACCACTGAGCATTATTTTATTTGCGGCATTTACAAGTATTTAATTACCTAAAATATCTAAAGATCCATTTTGAGCTGGAACACAAGTTCATGTTCTGTGCAGTGCACGCATCAGCACTGCAGACCCAGACATGTGGACATGTGACCCTAAACGTGTCTTTGTGTGGAGAATGAGAAGCCCATCCAAACACGAAGAAAGGGCTACCAGGGAGTACTCCGCTACTTCTGGGAACTTACGTCTTTTAGGAGAAAGGGGAACTGGACACACGTCACTTCTCAGTCACTGATTTGATGAGTGGGCTTCTCCCAGTGGCAGGGGTGGTGGGGAAGGGGAGGCAAAGACCGTGTTCCAGTGGGAGGACATCTTACCTGGGCGAGACACGCCCACCCCACATTGTCTCCAGACATTTCAACAGACAAACAGAACGCTCCTCTGCTTAAATGTACCAATTCACTGGTTCCCAGCAACCCGCAGGGCCCGTCTCTGTGTGTACTTCTCACACCATCGTCCACCACACACTCACCCTACGACAAAGATCTCGGGACACATCCAGTTCCGCCATGCTTTTGCAGTGGTTGTTGCCTGTCTCAGGAACTCTTTCACTCATCACACACCATCCCCAGTCTGCTTCTAATTTGTTTATAGTGACAGCACACAAACTATCTGATCATAGTTGGGGCAAACGAGAGGCTGTAACAATAAGAGTGTAAAGTAGCTTTTTATCTGGTGGATTTAATTGCATTTGGATTGGCAGTGAAGAAATCACCATGAGGGGAACCTCTTACTGTTCGTTCAGCTCGAGGCTGGGAAAGTGGAGCAGCATTCCTAATCCAGAGACTCAGCCTGGATGCTAATTTTACCTTCTGTGAAACACATGACTTCACTTGTCCTTATGGAGGAAAATAACTGAATACATCGCAGTTGGCACAAAACAGGTTCAGTGACAGTTATGACTGAAGATTGCGTATCATCAAAGCTTGTTTTAGTTACGAAAACCACATCTTACCTCTTGAAATGATTCACCAAGACTCCAACAAGTTCTCCAATCCGACTCTCGTGGGTGGGCTGCTTGCTGAAGAGGCACACAATGAGGTCCTTGTTGTCTTTTGTGTGGAACACGACAAGTTGGTCCTTTCCATTGGAGACACTCAGACCAGTCAACTGAAGAAAGACAACACGGGGACAACCATGAGGACGGTTTACAAAACGATGGACTGTAAGACACATGTCGAATGGCTTTGCTCAGTAATGTTGATTAATCTTCACTAAGTTTCAAGGAACAAGCAGATGGAAGGAAATTATGAAGATAAGAGCAAAAACGAATGCAGCTGTAACAGAAAAACAAGAGAGCAAAGAGGATATCTTTTTTTTTTTTTTTTTTGACAGGCAGAGTGGACAGTGAGAGAGAGAGAGAGAGAGAGAGAGAGAGAGAAAGGTCCTCCTTTCTGCTGTTGGTTCACCCTCCAATGGCCACCGCGGCCGGCATGCTGCGGCCGGCGCATCGCGCTGATCCGAAGCCAGGAGCCAGGTGCTTCTCCTGGTCTCCCATGGGGTGCAGGGCCCAAGCACTTGGGCCATCCTCCACTGCACTCCCTGGCCACAGCAGAGAGCTGGCCTGGAAGAGGGGCAACCGGGACAGAACCCGGCGCCCTGCCCGGGACTAGAACCTGGTGTGCCGGCGCCACAAGGCGGAGGATTAGCCTATTGAGCCACGGCGCCGGCCAGAGGATATCTTTCAAAGGATCACACAATTATTAAACTTCCAGCCCAAGAGAAGGAGAGAGGACCTTACTGCCAATATCGGGAACAGACGCGAGGCTATCCCTGCAGACTACACAAGGACTGAAAGACTAAAGAAGGGGTTGGCACTCTGGCACAGCAGCTTAAGCTGCCGCCCGCAGGGCTGATATCCCACCCGGGCGCTGGTTTGAGTCCCATTGCTCCACTTCTAATCTGGAGCTCTGATGTTCCTGGGAAAGCAGCAGAAAATGGCCCAAAAGCTTGCGTCCCTGCACTCATGTGAAAGACCTGGATGAAGCTCCTGGCTCCTGGTTTCAACCTGGCCCAACTCTGTCCTTGTGGCCATTTGGGGAGTGAAGCAGCAGATGGAAGATATTCTCTCTCTCTCTCTCTCTCTCTCATTCTCTCCCTCTCCCTCCCTCCCTCTCTCCCTCTCTCCCCCTCTTGCTCTGTAACTCTCCTTTCAAATAAATAAAATAAATCTTAAAAAAAAAAAGGCTCATGAAGGGGACGGGTGTTTGGGGCAGAAGCTAACACACTGCTTGGGACGTGCACCCATGTCTGAGTGCCCGAGCTGAGGTTGTGGCTCTGCTGCTGATTCCAGCTTCCTGCTAATGCACAGCCTGAGGAGCAGCGGTGACAGCTCAAGTTCTCAGGTCCTTGTTACCCATGGGGGAGATCCAGAGGGAGGTCCTGGCTTCTGGCTTCAGCCTTGCCTAGACCCAGCTGTTAAAGGTATTTGGGGAGTGAACCCTGATGCCACGAGGACAAAATGTCAGCAAATCAAATCCAGTAATGTATTAAAACAATATATCATGAATAAGTAGAGTTTATCTAAGAAATGCAAGGCTAGGTGTCGGCACTGTGGTGCAACAGGTTAATGCCCTGGCCTGCAGTGCCAGCATCCCATATGGGCGCCGGTTTGAGACCCAGCTGCTCCACTTCCGATCCAGCTCTTTGCTATGGCCTGGGAAAGCAGAAGATGGCCCAAGTCTTTGGGTCCCTGCACCCACACAGGAGACCCAAAGGAGGCTCCTGGCTCCTGGCTTCGGATCGGCGCAGCTTTGGCCATTGCAGCCAACTGGGGAGTGAACCAGCAGATGGAAGATCTCTCTCTCTCTCTCTCTCTCTCTCTCTCTCTCTCTCTGCCTCTCCTCTCTCTATGTAACTCTGACTTTCAAATAAAATAAATCTCTAAAAAAAAAAAAAAAGAAATGCAAAGTTATTTCAATATTCAAAAATCAATCAATATAATAACAGGTTAAAAGTGAAAACCCACACAATCACATAAACTGATGCAGAAAAAGCATTGATACAATTTGTCTTCCTTTCCTGATAAAAATTTCTCAGCAGAGGCAAGCACTGTGGTAATGTGGGCTAAGCCACCTCTTGGACACCCACATCTCATACCAGAGTGTGGCTCCAGTCCCCACTGCTTTGCTTCCAATTTCAGTTTCCTATGAATACACATGAGAGGCTGCAGATGAGAACTCAAGCACTGAAATCCTGCCACCTATACAGGCTGCCCTGGTTGAGTTCTTGGCTGGTCTGGTACTGACCAATGTGGCCATGTGGGAGTAACCTGCTGATGGAAGATCTCTCTCTTTCATTCTGTTGCTATGCTTTTCAAGTAGCTGAAAAATAAATGAACATTTAAAAAATTTCTCAGGGCCAGCATTGTGGCACAGTGAGTAAAGTCCCTGGCTGTGGTGCCAGCATCCTATAGGGGCGCTGGTTTGAGTCCTAACTGCTTCGCTCCCAATACAGCTCCCTGCTAGTGGGCTGAGAAAGCAGTGGAAGATGCCCCAAGTGCTTGGTCCCCTGTTCCCATGTGGGAGACCTAGATAAAGCTCCTGGCTCCTGGCTCCAGCCCAGCCCAGCCCAACCCAGCCGCGGCTGTTGTGGTTATCTGGGGAGTGAATCAGCAGATGGAAGATTCTCTCTCTACCAATTTCTCTGTAACTCTTTCAAATAAATAAATAAATAAACATTGTAAAAAATTTCTTAGAAAACCAGGATTAGAAGACTTAATCTAACAAATGACACCTATGACAGCACCATAGCTAACATTGTACTTAGCAAGGACAACACTTTCTAAGACCTGCAACAATTCCACTATTGCTGTTGCTATGCAGCCTCCTATAATGCCTCCACTAGTGCATAAGGCAGCCCAGAAAAATAAAAAGGTATACAGGTTGAGAGGGAAGTGACTGGTGCCTCTATTTTCAGATTGTACCATCTTCTACATAGAAAGTCCTAATAACTCCCAGAACTAATAAATGTGTTTAGTAAGATTGTAGGACACAAGGCCAACACATAAAATTACTTCTTTATACTAGCAAAGAACGACTGGAAACAGAAACCTAATAATAAAACCATCACCAACAATTCTAAAAACAAAAATACTTAGATACAAATCTAACAAAACGTGTGTAGGAACTATATATTGAAAACTACAAAATGTTGAAGAAGTAAAATTAAAATGCTGAAGAATGGAAAAGGAAAACATGAATCAATGGGAGAAACAAAGTGTTCATGGATTGGAAAATGCAACACTGTTAAGATGCCAATTTTCCCTAAGTTGATCAGTGAGTGGCATGCACTGGCATCCCCTATGGGTGCTTGTTCAAGCCTTGGCTGCTCCTTTTCCAATCCAGCTCCCCGCAAATGCGCCTGGGAGAGCAGTGGAAGATGGCCCAAGTGCTCGGGCCCCTCTCTGCACCCACATGGGAGATCTGGATGTAGCTCCTGGTTCCTGGCTTTGGCCTGGCCCAGCTCCAGCCATTGCAGCCATTTATGGAGTGAAACTTTGGATGGAAGTGGATGAAAGACCTTCTTTCTCTGCAACTCTGCCTTTCAAGTAAATAAAATAAGTCTGTAAAAAAGTTAAATATAGAATTACCAAATGACCCAGCATTCTTCCTTTTACGCATTCACCCTAAGGAAACGAAAATGTCATCAATGCAACAGCTTACACATGGCCGTTTATGACAGCTCTACTTACACTTCCCCAGACAGGAAGCAGGCAATCTGACTGTCCATCAACAGGTGAACGGATACAGAAGCTGGGAGCTATCTATACTGTAGAAGGTGGCTCTGTAGTAAGCAGGAGTGGATGAACGGCACAAGCTGTTGATAAGGGACAACACGCAGACATCTGAAAGGCATTATGTTGAATGAGAGCAGCCAGCCTGAAAAGGCGACAGGCTGCATGACCGCATTTGCTCTAGTGTCAGCGAGACCAGATGCTAAGGATGGACAGCAGCTCAGTAGTTGTCAGGACTTGGGTTTGGGAGTCCTGTGACACAGGGGCTTTTCTTTCTTTCTTTTTTTCTCTTTTTTATTTGACAGAGTTAGACAGTGAGAGAGAGAGAGAGAGAGAGAGAGGGAGGGAGGGAGGGAGGGAGGGAGGGAGGGAGAGAGAGAGGTCTTCCTTCCATTGGTTCACCCCCCAAATGGCTGCCACAGCTAGAGCTGTGCCAATCTGAAGCCAGGAGCCAGGCGCTTCCTCCTGGTCTCCCACATGGGTGCAGGGCCCAAGCACTTGGGCCATCTTCCACTGCCTTCCCAAGCCACAGCAGAGAGCTGGACTGGAAGAGGAATGACCAGGACTAGAAACGGGTGCCCATATGGGATGCCAGTGTCGCAGGCGGAGAATTAACCAAGTGAGCCATGGTGCCGGTCCCTCAGGGGGCTTTTCTTACTGAGTAGTGGACCTGCTCTGTATCCTGATAGTAGCGGGGTAACACAATTCTGTACAGGAGTTGAGACTCATAGACTGGTCAATTTATTTATTATGTATATATTAAAAAAATAGAGCTCACTCCTGGCTAGTTTGGTTCCCAGATATCCTACTTTGGTCAATAAAACAGAAGCCTCAGTGAGTCCTTACTCTGTGGTTTGTTCTTCTATTGCAGAAAATACCAAAGTGCCACTATCAGGTAGGCAGGCAATGCGCAAGGAAAGGCAGCCATGGGGACACTGCACGTCGCTGGCAGCCTAGTGTGGGGATGGACGTATCAAAGTTGCTATAGGGGCTGGTGTTGCAGCATAGTGGAAAAAGCTACCACTGTGAAGCTGGCATCCCATATGCACGTTGGCTTCTGTCCCAGCTGCTCCACTTTCAATCCAACTCTCTGCTGATGGCCTGGGCAAAGCAGCGGAAGACGGCCCAAGTGCTTGGGCCCCTGTTACCCTCACGGGAGACCTGGATGAAGTTCCTAGCTCCTGACTTCAGCCTGGCCCAGTACTGGCTGTTGTGGCCCACTTGCGGAGTGAACCAGCAGATGGAAGACATTTCTCTGTCTCTCTGTAACTCAGCCTTTACATACATAAATCTTATGAAGACGTCACCCCTCATGCTGGGGATTCACAGCTGGGTTGGTGGATTAGTGGAAGTGACACCCATCGGCCCAGTGCCGAGCGCTGAGCCAGCTGGTAGGTCTGGAAGGGCCTTTAGTCCCAGGCTCACATTCTACAGACAGGGACACGGGGTCCAGGGAGCTCAGCTGGTCTGCAGACTGATGCCTACGCTCTTCTATCACACCAGGCATTTTCAAGAATGTAAGCTGCGTAAATAAGTATTCTTGTGAGTAAGATTTCATAGGACATGAAGAATGCCAAGGTCAGAGCCTAACAGAAAAAAGGGATCGGAACTTGTTTGCCCACTCACACGGATCATGACCTTTCTGAGGCCAGGGTGAGAGACTATCGCAGTTTGCTGGCCATGCTGGATGTGCTGCACCCAGATGACTTTTAGGATTAAAGCAAAAGGATAATTTCAATTTTGAAAACATTTTCTGTCTATGATGCTTCACAGTTATTTGGCTACTTCACATGTGAAACTCAAAATTGGACTTAGGTAGCACCTCACAAGGAGAGCTTGATTAAAACCTAATAAAATGAGAACTGTAGAGCCACGGCTGCCAGCGTACCCCAGGAGCGTTAGTTGCATTGGTTTAGGGAAGCGACAGATACAGCAATGAATGCTGACATCGCCAGGACAGAGGAGAGGGCCTGTGGCTCTCCCTTGCCACCTCCCGCCTCACCTCCTTCTCCCTGACTGGGTAGCCTGTCTGCCAGGGTAACAGTTTCTCACTGATAAACCCTAGGGGCGTGTCAGGCCCCTAGAAGCACGGGGGTGGGGGGTGGGGGGTGGGGGAACAGCACTTAACTTTCTGTGCTCACAGGAAACAGAAGGTTAAGTCACTGATGTCGCCAAAGCGGACGGACACATCCAGAATGTCCGCTTAGGTTCTGGGAGACAGGACGGTGGTGAGAGGAGCCGGGGACGTGGGCATGCCTGGGGAGTGAATCCCAATGCAGCCGCGTGATCTGAGCAAATTACTGAAGGTACTGGAGCTGAATCTGTCTCCTTTCCTTCAAACTAACAGTAACACCAGATGCCTGGTTAAGTGGTAGCAACTCTGGGGTACAAAACGATAAGCAGGGGCCAGTGTCGTGGTAAAGCCTCTGCTTGTGATGGTTGGATTTCGGCTGCTCCACTTCCCATCCAGCTCCCTGCTCATGGCTTGCGAAAGTAGCAGAGGATGGCTCAAGTGTTTGGGCCCCCGGCACCCACGTGGGAGATTTGGAGGAAGCTCCTGGCCCAGTCCTGGTTGCTGTGGCCATGTAGGGAGGGAACCCGCAGATGGCAGGTCTCTATCTCCTCCTTTCTTGAACTCTGACTTTCAAATAAATAAATAAATCTTAAAAAAAAAAAAAAAAGATAAGTAAAGGGGCCAGTGCTGTGGAGTGGTAAGTAAAGCCAACGCCTGCAACACCAGCATTGAATATTGGTGCCAATTCAAGGCCCAGCTGGCTCCACTTTTGATCCAGCTCCCTGCTGATGGTCTGGGAGAAGCAGCGGAAGATGGCGCAAGATCCTGCCACTCTTGTGGGAGACCCGAAGAAGCTCCTGGCTTTGACCTTGCCCAGCATTGTTGGCTGTGGCCATCTGGGGAGTGAACCAGCAGGTGGAAGCTCTCTCTCGCCCTCTCTCTCTGTAATTCTTTCAAAATAAGTAAATAATTTTTTTTTTAAGGTAAGTAAAACCTGCCTTTGTCTTCAAGGCTTTCCCATGGTAAGAGAACAGGACAGTAAGACACAATGACTGAGAGGAAGTGTGGTGGGCAAACTCCTGGGTTAGGAGGGGGTCGCTGCCTCGGTCCCCTCTGGACAGCTACTGCACACACACAAGCTAGCTGCTTCCTTATTACTGCTATTGACAGAGAAAGATCCACTTGCCTATCTTACAGTGGGGTGGGCGTCGTGGCACAGCGAGTTGAGCTGAGGCTTAGGACAACCATACTAGACCAGCAACCCATACTGTACCAGCTTCCAGCTAATCTGCCCATGGAGCAGCAGATCATGACTCAAGTACTTGAGTCACTGACACCCAGGGGGAGTGCCCAGCTCTCAGCTTCCGCCTGGCCCAGCCTCAGCTGTTGCAGCCATTTGGAGAATGAACCAGTGACTAGAAGCTCTCTGTTTCTCTGTGTCACTCTATCTTTTGAATAAATACCTTTAAAAATCAACTAATAGTAAACATGATTACAATGAAAAAGGATGTGTAACTTCCTAACCATTGATCAAACGGGAATAAATAAAGCTTGACCAATGTAGCCAGTGGAAAAAAAAGGAAAAAGCTGGGGAGCATAAAAAATGGAAAGAATTCAGGGGCCAGCCTTGTGGTACAATGGGTTAAGCTGCCGACTGTAACACCCACAGCCCATCTAAGTACCAGTTCAAGTCCTGGCTGCTTCACTTCTGATCCTGCTCCTTGCTAAGGGCCTGGGAAAACAGCAGAGGATGGCCCAGGTGCTTGGGCCTCTACATCCATGTGGGAGACCTAGACAGAGTTCATGGCTCCAGGCTTTGGCCTTGTCCAGCCTCGGTTATTATAGTCACTTTGGAAGTGAACCAGCAGATGAAAGATATCTCTCTCTCTGCACCTTTCAAATAATGGAAAAAAAAAAAAGGCAAAAAAAAAAAAAAGTATTTGAAAAACCAAAAGGATTTAAATAACATGATTAAATTTAAGAAAAGCAAGGTTGGGGGCCGGTGCTGTCGCATAGTAGGCTGGGCTTCCACCTGCGGTGCTGCATCCCATCTGAGCATGGGTTTGAGTCTCTGCTGCTCCTCTTCCATTTCAGCTCTCTGCTAGCGGCCTGGGAAAACAGTGGAAGATGGCCCAAGTGTTTGGGTCTCTGCACCCACATGGGAGACCTGGAAGAAGCTTCTGGCTCTGCCTTTTGCCTGGCCCAGCCCCGGCCACTACAGCCATTTGGAGAGTGAACCAGTGGATGGAGGGGTCTCTCTTTCTCTTCCTATCTCCCTCCTCCCATCCCCTCTGTATATCTGACTTTCAAATAGATGAGTAAATATTTGGGGAGGGGGGAAACAGGGTTGGTTTCTGTAAGAAAAGGAAATGGGACACAACTCCTCTATTGGACAAACAAAGCTCTCAGATTAGGCAAAAAAAAAAAAAAAAAAAAAAAAAAAATTTAACTACACAGCCAGCCCTCCACATCCAATGCTAATTCAATCAACCATGAATCAAAATTATTCAGGAAAACTTACGTCTGTACTCAATGCGAGTAGAATATTTTTGGTCATTACTCCCTAAATAATACTATTTACACAGCCTCTGTATTGAATTAGACGTAAGTAATCTAGAAATGATTGAAGTACACAGGAGGATGCGTGTGGATTACAGGCAAACGCTAACCCATCTTACACAGGGGGCCTGGAGCCAGTCTCCCAGGGACCCTCAGGGATGACTGCACTCTGTGCATAAAGACAGCACCAAAACAGAACAACGAGGGGAGACAAAAAATAAACGAATGGACAAAGGTGTCCCAGAAAGAAAGCGGGCATGCAGACAACAGCAATACAGCAGAATCCAAGGCAAAAACTACAAACTTGGTGTTTTGGCTTTGACAGGAAATGTCACTTAAAAGATAAAAATGATCAGTCCTCCTGCACTGAATGACATAGCATAGAAACATGTAAAAGAGAGAGCTGTTATGAGACGAGAGAGAACGTTCTGGACCTGATTCCCCTGGTGGCCTCATCTCTGGCATTTCAAGCAGACAAAAAGCAAAGGAGGGTCTGGAGGGGCTGATTAACCAAGAGATCCACGGGGTTTTACAGGGCTTTCTCACCCATGTTCTACTCCTTGGAACTTATACACACATTTATTATATCTTAGGCCACCACAGAACACATTTCTTCCAAGTATAGGGAGTAGGAAATGCGTTGGCCAGACAAAACAATTTTATCATTGGAAACAACAGGAACAACAAAACCCCGACTTTATGACAGAGAATAAAACTAGTGAGAAAGAGACTTTGACACATCAAAATTTGTAGGATGCAGCCAAAAGCACACTCAGAGGAAAATACATTGCCTAAAATACTTCCTTTATTAAACAAAAAAGAAGGAAGCACATTAAAGGGTCAACTGAAAAGGCGAGAAAAGTACAAAAGAAATCTTAGTAAAATGAAAATTAAGATAAAACAGAAGACAATGAATGCATAAAACAATTTAATATGATAAAAGGGCAGATGTTTGGCACAGCAGTTATGTTGCCACTTAGAATGCCTGCATCCCTCAGGGTGCCTGGTTCAAGTCCCGGCTGCTATACTTTTGAGCCAGTTTCCTGCTAATGTGCTCCCTGGAAGGCTGCAGGTAATGGCCCAAGTATTTGATCTCTGCCACCCATGTGGGAGACCTGAATGGAGTTCCAGGCTCCTGACTTTGGCCTGGCCCAGCCCAGCTATTGTGGCCTTTTGGGGGAGTGAACCAGTGGATGGTTCACTGCTTTTAAATAAAACAAAAATAAATAAAAATTTTAAAAAGTTTACTATTTCAATAGACCAATAAGAGAGACAAACCCTAGTTAGACTTTTATCAAGAAAAATATTGGCTGGCATTGCGGCTCACTAGGCTAATCCTTCGCCTGTGGCACCGGCACCCCGGGTTCTAGTCCCGGTTAAGGTGCCGGATTCTGTCCCAGTTGCTCCTCCTCCAGTCTAGCTCTCTGCTGTGGCCCGGGAAGGCAGTGGAGGATGGCCCAAGTCTTTGGGTCCCTGCACCCGCATGGGAGACCAGGGGGAAGCACCTGGCTCCTGGCTTTGGATCAGCGCCGTGTGCTGGCTGTAGTGGTCATTTGGGGGGGGGGGTGAACCAATGGAAAAGGAAGACCTTTCTCTCTCTCTCTCTCACTGTCTATAACTTTCTCTGTCTCTCTCTGTCACTGTCTAAGTCTGCTTGGCAAAAAAAAAATAAATAAATAAAAAAAATAAAATTAATGGGGCTGGCACTGTGGTGTAGTAAGTAAGTTAAGCTTCTGCCTGAGGTGCTGGCACCCCATATGGGCACTGGTTCATGTCCCAACTGCTCCACTTCTGATCCAGCTCCCTGCTGGTGGCCTGGGAAAGCAGTGGAGGATGGCCCAAGTACTTGGATCTCTGCACCCACATGGGAGACCTGGAGGAAGTCCCTAGGTCCTGGCTTAGGCCTTTGTAGCTGTCTGGGGAGTGACCCAGTGGATGGAAGACCTCTCTGTCACTCCCTCTCTGTCTGTAGCTCTGCATCTCAAATAAATAAATAAATCTAAAAAAAAAAAAACTTCACATATGTAAGCTGATCTAAAAAAAATATTAACAAGGCAAACCAGAAGTAGCTAATGTTAGGAATGAGAAAGGGATTTAAGAAAAAGTCTGCTGACTTTTCAAAATTGTAAGAGAGACATATATTTGTAATTTCATACTAACAAATTTAAAAGTTTACAAAATCCACGATTTTACAGAAAAATATAAATTACTAAAATTGACTGAAAGAAAAACCAGAACAACTCATCATCAAAAAATTATTTTATGTTATCAGTAAAACAGTCTCCTAAATGTTACTGGGCACAGATGATGTTATAAGCAAACTCTCAAGGCCCAGATAGTTAGGTGATTTTTATGATATTTAAAATGCTCTAGGGCAGGTGTTGAGGTGCAGGGTGAAGTTGCTGCTTGGGATGCCCATGCATCACATCAGGGCACTGGTTTGAGTCCAAGCTATTCTCCTGCTGCTGCTACTGCTTTTTCCTCTTTCTCCTCTTAAAAAAAAAAGTTTGTTTATTTATTTGAAAGTCAGAGTTACATAGAGAGGGGGAAGAGACAGACAGAAAGAGACAGAGAGATTCATGTCTGCTGGTTCACTCTGCAAAAGGCCACAACAGCCAGCTAAGCTGAGGCCAGGAGCTTCATCCAGGTATCCCATGTGGGTGGCAGGGGCTCAAGTACCTGGGGCCACCCTCTGTTGCTTTCCCAGGCACATTATCAGGAAGATGGACTGGAAGTAGAGCAGAAGGGACTTAACCTGCTGTACCACAACACCCCCAGCTGCTCCACTTCTGATGCAGCTTCCTGCCAATGTGCCTGCAAAGCAGCAGATGATGGCTCAAGTCCTTGGGCCCCTGCTATCCATGCAGGAGATCTGGATGGAGTTCCTAGCTCCTAGCTTTGGCCTGGCCAACCCTGACTATTGAGGGCTTCTGGGAGAGTAAATCAGATCTCTCTCCCTTCCTTCCTTCCTCTATCTCTCTCTCCTCCCACCTCCCCTCCCTGGTCATTTTGCCTTTCAAATAAATAAATAAATAAATAAATCTTAGAAAACACTTAAAAATAGTAAAATGCTCTGGTACACAGAAAACCATAGAAACCATTCTCTTTTTATTTACTCCTGGTAGCAACACTTGGTAAAGTACAAATGTTTGTGGAGTCCTCCCCCTCCCTCCCTCTGTCTCTGTCTCTTTGTCTCTCTCTCTCTCTCTCTCTCTCTCTCTCTCTCACACACACACACAGACACACACACACAGTATCAGAGACCAATCTCACAAGCACAGACAGAAAAATCCAATAGTACCCCATGGTATGTAAAACAACACCTCTCCCCATAGTGATAAATACGCAAATGTATTCGTTTCATCACTATATTGGTTTTAATTTTTTCCTAACCACCCAGTAATCTTTGGCAGCAATAGACTGTGGATAAGAAACAACAACAGGCTCCCTCTGAGGCACAAAAGTATTAAAGGACTTCAAATAGGTACATGGCTGAGCACAGACTTGTGTCTGCATCTTGCAATGCAAATTCTAAAATAGAGAGACCAGGTATGTGATAGATACCACCTAGTTCTTATTTTTACAAATAGCAGGTCAGTAAAATTATTCATTAGAAATGAAAAACATGTAACTCTCGCATACCCCTCAACTCTATGCAACTTGACCCATCAAATAGAATTTAAACAATTGAGATGTAATTTACATATAGCCCAAGTACAGGTGAGGTGTGGGCGACACTCAGTAACCTCCACAGTCTTGGAGGTGTGTAACTAGATGATTTTTGACACCCCAGTCAAGATGCAGAACGTTCCCACACGTGAGGGCAGTCCTGCTCGTGTGCTCTTGAAGTCTTAGTTTTTTGTCTGCAAGTCAAATTGGCTTAAAAACTCTTGAGAGCTAAAAAAGATTAGATCATTACTTAGACCTAGAAATCTAAAGGTCCACTGTGGTTAGAATAAAAGCACAAAGCACTGAATTCTCTCCCCATCCTTTCTATGTTTCCCTGGGTAGTGCCAGTTAGAACTATGAGAATCTTACAAAGAAAACAGCTAATCTTAGCACATCATACACTGTACTGATGATCTTAAGGGGATGACCTATATTCTTATAATAATAGGATAAATATAAGGTTTATTCAAAATTACTTGGATGGCTTGGAATTAAAATTATTTTGGTTGCCCATCTATTGTTCTTATAGCAAGATTCCCTATGATGGAATTTAACGCCACCTGATTTCTTAACAGACAGGCAGGTGATCCCATATCAGTTTTCCATAATTCAAAACATTTATGTTGTGCTATAAATCCACAGTTGTGGGATCAGACTGAATCTCACTTTGTAGGATGAGAACCAACACCAGATCTATGCCTACAGTTGTTAAACTGCATCTTCAGGCCTACGACCATGAAAAGTCGAAGGAGGGGTTAAGGTGTCACCAAGGACCGTGTTGTCAGATTGCTTCATGTTCCACTTTACTTTCTAGTTGGCATATTTTTTTAAAATTCATATTTATTTTATTTATTTGAAGGGCAGAAGGGCTAATGTGAGGCACAGCAGAACCGCTGCCTACAGCACTGTCATCCCATATTGGGACCAGTTCAAGTCCCAGCTGCTCCCCCTTCCGATCCAGGCTCTGTTAATGCGCCGGGAAAGCAGCAGCAGATGGTCCAAGTCCTTGGGCCCCTGCACCCATGTGGGAAACCCAGAAGGAACTCCTGGCTCCTGGCTTTAGCCTGGCCTAGTCCAGGCCAATGTGGCCATTTGGGGAGTGAACCAACGGATGGAAGACCTCTCTCTCTCTCTCTGGTCTGTCTTCT